>NW_020447619.1:0-95881 GCF_003343035.1 Apteryx rowi
GGATGGGAGACCTGGGGAAATCCAAAACTACCAAGGAATATAAGAATAGGGAGACTATCTGAACGAAGAAACCTTCTCCAACAGGTAATAGACTGAGACATAGAAAGGGTGACAAGAGAGGAGGCCTATGTCTCCTGTCACACCAGCCTCGTCTAGAGTAGGAAAGGAGAAATAAAAAAAAGGCGTTCCCTTAAAAATGTAATTGAGTGAGACATAAATCATGAGTCAGTTCACTGAAGTGAATTAAGTTTGGCTCATCCGAACAGCGGGGAAGTGAAATCCATTGACTGGAAGCCCTGGGGAGGGGAGGGCAGAGGAAGRTTAGATAAGATATAAGATATGTGATGAAAGGGATGCAGAAGGACAGAAATGTTAGGTTAGAGGCAATATACCATTCTGCCCTGGGTCCTATTTTCCCCCTTACAGCATCCTCAAAGTGGGGGACAGAAGTGGCTACACATTCTGGAGCAAACAGAGAGACCAGAACCACTTTTCAGTTATAAGCTTTTTCTTTTTTTAGAATTCAAGCTTACACAGTTATCTATGCCCACTATATTCATAATTACATTTTAATATTTGCTTACAAAAGCCAAGTAAAAATTATTTTCTTCCCCCAAATATACAAATTTTCTCTTTAGATAGTTTAAAACATTTGTGATCACAGATTTTTTTTTAATATATTTTAGGCTGAAAAAATATTACCAATCTAGCATATCACTTAACACTGTCTGCAAAAAAATACATCATCCAAAGTACTTTGTTTTTTACTGTACTGTGTAATGTTTGCCTTACCTCAGGGCATGAAACTGATATAAAAAAATAAACCAAATGAGCAAAACCCACAAACCTCACAGACAAAGAAAGAAGTGCTCCCAACTAACTTCATAAAAACAAATGAACAAAACCCAAACCACCCTTCTCTTAAAGAAAATCATGAATGACTAATTTGATGTATTTATGAGCAAATTAAAACTGAAGAGTGCTAAGGAAATAAGAAAGGAGAAAAAGAAATTACAGTATGTCAGCTAGTTCATGCCCTGATACTATCTTTACCAACATTAAATGTATAATTAAATAAAGTGTCTTTTAATGTTTAACATTGTGCTCAGTAATTTACATAAATTTAATCTACACCCGGGTGCTGATGTAGACTTATATTTGATTGTCTTGTGCATAAACAAGATTAGCTTTTAAAGAAGGTAAACTGTGCAATGGACAGTCACAAACAACTTATTACCTGCACAATATTGCTTTTTGAAGGCGACATCAGTCAATGTGAATACACACAAATAATGCATACTTTTTGCATTTGCTAACATCTATACGACACACTAAAACTTTGTGATAAGGCCAAACCTTTTTTTTGTTGTTTTTAATTTTAAAGCAAAAATATACCATAGTAAAAAAATGTGCTCACACTGTTTTGAATCTTTAAGTGGAAAATAAATCTCTATCACACTAGAATAAAATTTCTCTCTATAAAATTTAAATACGGATCACTTCACTGCTATATCAAAAGGAAACGTCTGGCAATCATTTCCAGATGATCACAATAACAAGACACATTAAGAGGTCCTGTTGCCTCTGCCTTTGTGAAAAGATAAATGTTGAACACTTCAATTGCTCTCACAGTGAGAGGAGTATGTTCCTTGGTTGTGGATTTTGATTCTGTCAATGAAAAAGGTTTAGCCTTAGGAATGCTGGCTACATCTCAAAACCATAAGACTGATTTTTATAATTTATGATTCATGCAGCAAAAAGTCAATATGACACATACAGGTTAGAATTCCATAGCATAAAAATACATCACTAGCAATGACATGCTCTGTTTGTGATCTACAGCCTTGTCTCGGCAGATTTCTGATACAAATATTTCTTTCTGGACAGCTTTTCCTCTTTCTGATGCCTGTCTCTGAAGAAACAAGCACTTTGCTCAAGGATGATTTTGGACCTTGGAGGTCTAACTCTAACGTCTACATTTTGGCAGAATGTAAACGAAAATCATTATCACACACTATATATGTCATTATAAATATCATAACTTAAGTGAGGTTACACATGAAATGAATATCTAAACGCACATGTTATTCAGGGCAAAAACATGAATGAAGACAATCAGGTTTGATAGGAAGAATCTTCTATATAAAACCCACATATAGACCACAAAGCAAAAATGAGAGTTATGTGGCACCATCAGATGGACTGCACTGAAAAGCGCAGGTTTGTTATTTCAGTCAAAAGGCAAGTTCCCACAAACCCTGCTGATTGCAGTACTGATGTCTGCTACTCAGACTGGTAAATCCAGTGACTCAATCCTAGAATGGCTTCAGACCACTGGTATATTAAAGCAGGTATGTCCACAAGTCTTCGCAAGACTAAGGTCAGTATCCACTGGAAAGAGTCTGCAGGAGCGTCCTCATGTTCTAGTTTTGTTTTCATGATCACGTAAATCAGGAGTCGTACTGAGGAAGTCAATGAAGTCGCACAAAATAAGACTGGTAGGAGATCAGAGTCAGGCCATTAGATGTCAGTAAATCAAATATGTCAAACTAAGAGCCTGATCTTAGTTTTCAGCTGAGGAATACTAATTCCCCTCTCTTAATCAGTGCCAGATTCCAACTTAATCTAAAACATTAGAAAAATATGCTGCTATATGTCCTTTCTGCTTAAAGCACTGCCAAACCTTTCAAAGTTGGTTGCCAAACCCTAGGCACTTCAGCCCATCTGCAGTCCTCTAAGGAAGTAGGCCCGATTTTCTGAACCCTGATTACCCACAACTCCAAACTGCATCAGCATCTTGGGAAGTCAGGCCATTAGCTTGGATGCCTAAATGAGCTTAGGTGCTTGAATTCAGACATCCATTTATGCAGGCTGTGTTTTAAAATTTCGTATCTTGTCACGGTAGATCCTGGGGGGAGCAGCTTCCTGTATCACCAACTGTTTTTGCAGCAGCCAGTGTGTGACGGGTTAATTCTCAGCACTGTCTAAAACTGCAGTTCTGTTCCGGGCATTTCAAGTTCTTTCATCTCTTGCAGCTTCCACAAGTCAATCCAGTCGCTCTTTCACATTTTTTTAAACCTCTGATCTTTATTTTTTGATTAATGCAATCCTGTCAATCCTAAGCGTTCAAGAACCAGAAGTGAGGGCTCCAATAGTTATGAGCTAGGCAAAGTCACTGTTGGATAGTTATTTCCCATCTCATTATTTAATGTTTAGGCTATTGATTTTCTTTATAACCCAGTGGATGAGAATTGCTGATCTTAATCAGAGCTGAACCTCTCAAGTAGCAGCATGACTCCCAGAACTGGAGCTCTGAAAAATAGACAAAGCACCATGGACCTTGTAGTGAGGTCATTGTGAATACACCCAGAAGAAAAACAATGTTTTTTATCCTCTGTCTCTGCAACACAGTCAAAAGATCGTACACTAATCCAAGCTCACATTTAGGAGTAATCAGGTGAGATGCTCAGACTGGCATCAGCAGGATCCTCAGATCCATGGCGAAACAAATCTCCAAAAGACATATACTTCTTTTCTTTTTTGCCAGCCATTTTTGGTACAGATGCAAGTAATGGATCAGCTGTTTTAGTTAACATTCCAAAAATATCTGACATCCTCACTGACTTGATTAAGTTTTGTGCAATGGTTTTGCTTTCCATATATGCTGTCAGTGCCTTCTCAAGCCATTTCCAAATCAGATAGCTAAAATGCTTTGCTGACTATTGGTGCTGCTCATCTGAGCAAGACTCTGCAGACCTGAATGCATGCTAGTTCACCACATTGTCTGGCCTCTTGTTCCAAAAGGCTAAAAAGTTTTCAACTCCTTGTCCACAAGACACACTGCTGTATAAGGGATTTGACTAGAGACATGTCATTAAAACATATGCTTGGAGATGGAGCAAACACAGCCCACAACAGATGTTCTTCAACATCACCGAACATTTAAGGGCAAATTTCCAATGGCCTGACTTCCTTGCTACCTGCAAAAACCCTAAACACCCCGCTGTGTTTTATATTCTCACAAAATTATGGGCACAAACCCACACAGTAACAGTATGTTACAGTACAGTGCAGTAACATCAATGCTTACAACTTATTGCAGGTGCATATGATTTCAAAGAACAGGGAGAATGAGATTTCATGTCCCTGAAAACAGAGCCTATAACCCTTCAAAGGCTTTAGTCACTGACATAGTAAAACAGAGGTGGAAAGAATTTAACACCCCCCCCCCCCGCATTGTGTCCCATCTAGGAGATAAGTTCCTGAGTATCATATTTTCATGAGGAGATAAATGCAAAACATAAGGGTTTAAATGTGGGCCATGAGCTCTGAAAGTCAAGACATCCACCCTAACCATGCCCGCTGACTTGCCAGGCAATATATCAATAAATAGCAGAGAAACGGATACAAATGAATGTACAACACAACAGAATGTGGGATATGAGGAAGTGTGGAATATGCGAACAAAGTCTTTGAGTTCCCAGGAAGAATAGAAAGATGCTTTTGATGTATCACACAAATTCAGAGAATGGTTTAATATCAAGTTTACAAACTCCAGGGAAGAACACCCCTGAAGGGAGATGGATGACGGAGAAGAACCTCTACCTATAATGCCCTCATTACAGGTCCAAACATTCCAGTATTGTGAGTACTGGTGTGCAGATTTCGGCAGCAGGACATCCTGTCATTGCTCAGTTCAGTTCCTGCTAGTGCAGTTAATGGAAATAAATTATTTAAAGGAATCAAAAGAGAATCTAGCCAAATAAAACACATACACACCCCAAGGAGGGAGAGAACCTAGGTGATCAACACACATAAACGCACACACACAGAGGAGAGGGTGAGAAAAGGAGACAGAGCAAAGATAAAAATATGGAAATATGCTTAAGACATCTGCTGAAGATTTGTAATTATATATATATAAAATTATATATATATGTGCATATAAACTTTTTATATATATATAAAACAAAACATTACTGCCAAGCAACACTATTTGTATTACTGGGATAAAGCTGTACAGTCTTGAGCATTGTTAATAACACAGTTGGTTTCTGTCCCATCTGGAGGTCATCACAATGTTTCATTCTCCTTATCATCATTCTGTGATCATCCACATCCCTGAATAACTCCTGCTAGCTTGATAAGGAGCCTACTCCTTCAGAGTGCTCCACACACCTTGGAAAAAGCAGACCCCCTCCACTCAGGAAAAGCACCTCAGAGGATCAAATTTCCCTCCTTACTCTGAAAGACTTTCCAGTGAAGTTACCTGGAGTTCAAATGTAGTAAGAACTGAAGGATAGTACTTTCTTTTTTTATACACATGGAAAGAAAATGAGTCAGTCCCTTCTACCACTCTGTATTTTTTAAATATTTGATTTATGGGGCACAGTTAAATCATAGCTGCTGGACAATCCTCAGATAATGACGGGATCATGATGATGACGAAGATCCTAGATCATAATGGCAGTTGCTACAATAGAAACAACCATGAAGACTAGAAATTTCATCTCATGAAACGGTCACTTGTGCCCTGCAAAATACTAGATAGAATTGCCGGGGTCAAATTACCAATAGCCGCTTTAATTTGGAGGCCAATTTATTTTCTGTCACTTCAATTTATCTCCCAAATTCTCCAAGCAATGATGCACATGAACTGGTGACCACATAAGTGCTGGTGAATGAGACTGGTCTGTTTGTACTTTCACTGTTAAGCTATCTAAGCATTCGCATCAAAGGATGGAGGAATGAACTGCAATAGTCACAAGTACCCGCATTAAAGGGATGTTTTCATCCATGTGTATACAACAGCTCCCAAGCAACCCGAAACAAAAACCCAACCCCACCTCAAGAAACAGAGCAGAACAAGGTAAGAAGAACAAACAAAACGTCCGAAGAGCTGGGCAATGGAATGAAATGGCAGCCAGTAGTGCTATGGGGATGCGGGAGTGCTCCAGTCTCTAATCCTCAAACACCTCCAGGAAGAGCGGAGGGAAGAGTTCGGTTGGGCATTCCACCTTCATGTGCAGGAAGCGGCTGGCGTGGCAGGCTCCGATCATCCGCAGGTCTGTCACTTTCATCAGCAGTTTTGGCCAAAAGTGTGCAACGTGGTGTTTTCTGTAATTAATGTAGTGTTCGAATGCCAGGAGGAAACCCTCCTGGCACTTTTCTATCCTCTCAACGCAGACAAGACCTGGGCGATCTGTAGATACAAAGGAACAGAACTGCTGTTATTACCCRTTTACTTTAATGAATGCCTGATCAAAAAATCAAGAGAGAGAGGATGATCCAGTTGTTAGGAAAAAAGAATTGAGACTTGGGACATCTGGCTCTGCCACAGACAACTTTTTGACCCTGGACATCTCACTTATCTGTGCCTCTGTACTATCCTTGTTAAAAAGGATGATAATCCTTTCTTCATTCTTTGTCTGTTTTGCCTGCTTAGAGTATAGCTGTTTGGGGAGTCTTTCCTTACACTGACTAGAGCAACAACAAATCCTTGATCTTAGCTGAGGCCTCTAACTATATCATGCTGTAAAACAACTAGTACAGAACATTTAGATTTCCTTGTCAGAAATCTAAATTACAATTCTTTCATGTCTGTTTAGCTGCAGCCTGACCAGGTGTCAAGCTTTGATCCACAGGGGAGCTGCAAAGGAAATTGTTCTGGAGCAGCAAGGAACAGTAAAGGCCAAAGGTTTGGCAGTTTGTCTGACCCAGCACCCAGCAGAGTGCTGGAAAAGTTCCCTCTGCAAGTCAGTCCTCAGGAGGCACTTTGAGGAAAGCACCTCTAAAATGCCTTCTGAACCCCTGTTTATATATCACTGTGTAGGAAACTAAAAAGAAATCAAAATGTTTTCACTGGGAAGGTCAAGTGCTGTGTTGTGATGAATGTGGAAACCTTACTGTCCTGGCTGCAGTTAAAGCCTATAAATCACTGGTCAATGGATTATTCAGCGCCCAGTCTTTAAAGTGGTCTTAAAACAAAACTTGGCCAAATCTGTCACTGCCCAAGAATGGAATTTCCTCTTTGGGCTGGCACAGTCAGTGGAAGCATATTTGAAAACATACTGGATCTGAGAAGGTCAGGAAAGAAACCCTTTGGAAATCATATGAAATGGCCTAAGCTGCTGCTGTATCACTTCACCAAGAGACCAGTTGCAAATGGTCCCAGTGTGGGAAAACTAACTGCACAGCCCTCAAATGCCAGTTAGCAAGCAGTGGTGCTGCTAAGTAGGAAAAGAAGAAGGTATATCAAACTAAGCATGTGAGATTGATGGAAATGTGTATGATCTGTACTTCCCAGCCAGTGCATGACAGTACCTAGGGGAAAAGAGAACTTACTATGAGGACGACTGTTGTTTAATTATCAATTTTTCAGCCAAGGCAAATTGGCTCAGAACCAGCTCTTTCACTGATCTCTTTCTGATGATCACCCCTGCCTCCTCCCTAAGTCACTACACTGTTTGAACAAGGTGTGTGACCAAAGCCACTTTTATGCCCATCTCTCTGAAGTTTTTTTCTAGTGTTCACCAAACTAATTTTAAGCTGTATCAGGATTTTGACAGAGAATTTCACCCACATTACTCTAGTAAGTGCAACAAGATCTAACATACTCTATTTGTTTTAAGGAGAGGTTTGTGACAAAGACTAATAAGTTTCAAAATGGTGGGGTTTCTGTCCTCACCTGATGACATGAGCAGAACAGCCTGAAGAAGGGCAACCTCGGTATCATCCAGATTAAATGATGAGAGAGACATGCCCAGGTCAAAAATGGCATCAGATACCACTCCAAGACCCCCATTTTTCAGCTGGCCCCTTGTTACCGCCATCTCCCCATTTAGTGTTAAAGTCTCACTCTCAGGGTCATAGCGAACTGCTGCACGGAGTGACATGATCTCCATACAGCAGCCTTTCAGAAGGATGATCTGGTCTTCACATGGCAGCTGCAGAAATTATAAATGGCAAAGAAAAAGATGTGTTTTTCAAACTGAATTGGTTTTACAACTATAATAAATCCATGACGACGAAGTTGCAGTCAACACCCCAGGACACTACATCACATAGTACAGTTACACTACAAACATCCTGCTGACCGGCCAGTTCCAGTGCATGTCACAAAACTCCCAAGACTCACATTCCTACTTTTAGAAACTCCTGGGGCATTAATGTCCCACACGCCCTTCAGAAATCTTGCAGTCATACAGTTGTGGGGAAGGGGACCTGGGCAAGATATTCAGTGCAAACCAAGCTGGTTCAGAAATGGAAGCGAAGTGACCCAGCTTGCAGAAGTGGGAACCCTTAGTCTGTGGGAGCTTTATAAAATTAAGTCTAATAAACATTAAGAAAGTAGCTTTCCATTTTGCAGAACATTTCACAGAGTGTGAAGGATGAAGTAGAACTGCCAGCTGCCAGGTTGGTGGTGACATATACTGTGGGTTTTGTCTTGCATCAGGGGTGGATCTGAGACAGCTGAAGTGGTCACTGCTTTCAACTGTTTACCCTTCTCTCTGCCACTCCTGAGCTCCCTCAGCTTACAGCTTGGCAGAATAGACTAAACTATAATTGGGGCTGATAAAGGCACTAGTTATCCCAGTTAAACTCATTGCCAGCCATGCTTATTTCTCACCTGACCAGTGAAAAAGAAAGATGATGCTTGGGAGGGTCTGTAAGAGTGAACTGCTTTTTAAATAAAAAGAATGAAATAAAATTCTGTATCTAGAACCAATACCTCAGTCAGTGGGGCATGTACTCTTAATTCTCACAGTCCATTTCAAACAACAGTCAACTTACTAAGCTATTTTCGCCTTGTGAGGCTCATCTCCCTGGTTATCACTAGACAGACAGAAAATTCTGCAGGGAATAAAAAATTGCTTTTTGTTGTAGAGTTCCGGTTTTTATGCTGGTGCATAAGTCATAACCTTCAGGGCATGTGGCAAGACTTCTCTTTTCCATAACATTAAAAATGGTAGGCTGTCTGAACTGATGCATGTAGGTTCTTTAATAAGGTACTGCCAGGATGCTGGGACAGTAGGAGAATGTGATCTTTATAGCATGTCTTTATGTTTTAGTAGGTAATTAAATGATAGCAAATACCACCAAGACTATTTTGAGGCTGTCATTAGATCAACAGCAATGGGTCAGGTTTATGAAAAAGCAAATCAATTCTCCCTAGATTGAAAGGAGGCTAAAATCCATCCACTTCTGATTCATATGAAGTTTTTATTACTTGATTTGCAATTCAGAATGAAAAAACTATCTATAAGTTTATGTGGCAACTGTGTACTCAAAAAGCAATTATATTTATCTGGTGTAAAACCATATAGAGCGGATGCTGGACCTAACACAGTGTTACCTAACACTGGTGAAAAGCAGTTGCCTGTTAAACTTTTAAGCACAAAGCCTGTCACAGTCAGAAGGGGAATTGAATCATGCAGCTATTTTTCCAGCAATGTCAACTTCAGGTGTAAAGTGTTTGATACGTAAGAAAAATGACTCATCCTATTCAGGGCAAATCACTTTCTCTGAGCTCAGCAGTAGCCTGTGGAGGGCTGCATAAGCACAGTGGCAGTCTAGCTGCCAACGACACCACCACTGTTTGGCTGCTGAGGCTGAAGTAGGGAAAGAAACAGAGCCAGAAATAATAAAAAAAGGACATGTGAAAGCAACCATGAAGAGATATCAAAAAGGAGTAACTGCAGAGAAAAAAGGGACATGAGCAGAAGAAAGGGGGAAGGGAAGAAAAAAAGAGAAATGAAGAAAGAATAAGCAGAAAGAAGAATGGGGGAAGAGTTAGACAAATGATAGTAAGGTATTACATGACAGTTCAGCTATTTTATTCACTGAGCCATTAAATCAAAAAGAATTTCTCTTCCTACTTGAATCTTTCTTAGAACTTCTTTATGGTACTAGTGAGCTGATTATGCCCATCCTTCACCTTCTTTCCTAATTCTGAAGGATACACCGGATACCAGCTTCATGGACACCATGCCTCAGCTTCAATCTACCAACAGCAGCATTTACCAAGGATGGGGGCCTGAACATCAGCTCTGTTCCAGACTATGCAGAGTTCAATCCTACACTCATCACTGAGTGGTGCGACCAGGGCACCTTCCGGGAGTGGGGTAGACAAATGTGACTAACCTCAGCCACACATAGGTCTGTCCTTCTCTCTCTGCAGGGAGCAAAAGCAAAAGGCAGTAATCTGAGGTGCTCACCTTGGCAGGGTGTACTGGTAGCCACCACGTGTGAACTCGGCACCACGGAGCTGAGCTGAGCTATCTAGAAGGCTATTTACATAGCCTTACCCAACATGGAAGCACTGATATCTGCGACACCTAAACCCACATCAAACTGATTAAATGCTGCTCAGGCAGTCTTCATTTTCTAAGCAGAAGGAAGTGCAATAAGGAAACAGAAGAAATACTGAGAAGAAAATGAAGTTTTTTTGATCTTTCCATTACTCTATGTTTAGATTCTTGCTTTGGGGGTATGTCCCTTGCATGAAAGGCCAATGGACACACATGAGCTATGCTGGGCAGTCACAGTGCTTTGATGGCTTGTGTATGTGTGCAAAAAAGAGAGAAAGAAGAAAAAGGAGACACAGATACGTAGCTGGCCATGGATGCTCCTTGCTCTGCCTCTCCTTGGTAGAGATTTACAGCAGTCACATCCTCTGTGGCAATTAGGAACTGTGATAATGTTTGAATGCTGGGCAGATCCTATGGGAGAAAGGAGGGCTTTTCCTCTTAAACAAATTCACAGTCCGCATAGTGTTGCTTCTCAGAAAAAAACATGGATTAAAAAACATAAATGTATTAAATAAAGTTATCAGGAATGTGCCCCTTCAAAAGGGAGCAAACATTTATCATTTTCTTTATGCTACAGCAGGAGTTATATGACAGCTTAGAAGACAGTTGTCCTACTCTTTTGTGTTCATGATGAGTTGTCCCTCACTCTGCCATCAGACTTCGCTGTACATGGGTGTCAGGTTCACAAAGTGGCTCAGCTGTAAACAAAGCCTGTCCTAGCCGAGCTGTGTAACCTACAGAGGTCATGCCCAACAACTCCTTAATTTCTTCATCCATGCCTTCTGCTCAGCTCTGACACAAGTGGGCCCATGGTAGTCAGGAGGGGCACGAGATGTCAGATGGGCACTGTAGTCTGTGTGTGACTGACAAAGCTTTCTAAATTAAAAAGACTACCTTGGAATGTCACTGCAACTTCCCACCGAGAGACACCAAATCGGAGGAGACAGCTTCCCTCAGACACTGAGTGCTGCAGGGGCCTCTTGATCTATGGATACATTCTTCCTATTTTAAAATCTTCATGCTTGGCCACTATTTCATGCTTTCTTGGCTGATAGAGCCAATGCTGAGGTTAGCCAGGGAGAGCTGTTTCACTATGCCAACTATTGATATTTACCTCCTCTTATTCTGTAGGTGCCAGAAGAGGTAAAGACCATTAGCTGACATAAATAGCTCTCTTTGACTGACCTTAAAGAAAAGCTGTCAGCCAAAAAAGGGTAAAATGCTATGGCTGCCTTAAACTTCTTTCCTGACTGATGTTTAGTTATTAGGAGGAAAAGCTGTTCCCGTGTTAGGGAGCCCAAAGAACTTCTTAGCAGGGTTACTCCCATTTTCAATGTCATTCTCTTGGCATTTAACCAGTGGAGTCAAGTGTTGCTCTACAGTGTGGGAGCGCAGGCAGGCATCCTTCCACGCTGGAGTGGGGATATTTCCATATTAAAACTCCCATGGCTGTGGATCCTAAGGGACTCACAAGACAAGTTATTTTCAGTTACATTCAGGCTGCAGTTAGGATACAGTTTAAGTCAGGAAAAATATCAGCCATTGTGTTTGGACCTCCACTGAAAGGGATAACCTCAGTGTAAACAGGTTAGCCTAGGGCCTGAGTATTCCTAATGTGCAACCAAGTAAAGGGACTATGTACTGTATATTTTACATGTGAGTATCTGCATGGAATGACAGTCCATTACTTTTACAGACTCTTTTGCATACCCCCTCCCTGTTCATGAAAAACATACCTAGGGAATACAATGAGGCAATTGCCATTCCTGGATAGGGATGCTTTCCTGAATTTGAAGCATTTGTTATTATATAGATCCATCTCCACAATATCAGAACTGCCAAGCAGCCAGGAAGCACCGAGGGAACTCTGTGTGTTCGAAGATCTGATGAAATGTATCAAAGATACTTTTAGACAAACTCTTTTTGCTCATTGGCTTTGTTCAAGGCCACCTCTAAAGACACATTCGAGTCCCTAATGAATCATGATGACTTAAGAGATCAACAAAATCAGGAATTCAGTAGTTACATGAAAAACAAAACTAAATAAAACCCAGATAATTCCAATCTCATCTATTATAATTCTCCAATTTTTCTGATTTTAAACATACTGATCTTTTAGTAAAGTCATGCCTGTTATGGTTCAGTGCCAGCAGTATTTTGAATGGAATTTAACATCCAGTAGATAAAGAAGGGATGCAAGATGGTTTTCTTACCTCACAAAACATAGGCAACTTTTTGGCAAAATCCACCACTCTTGTAATCGCTGGTGTGATAATTTTTGTAAACTGGCTGAAGGCTTCTAAATCCACTTTCCCACCTTCTGGGGCATTGACTATTGGTGCTTGTCCAATGTCTTCTGGCTAAGGATATAAAGAAAGATATATAAAGGAACAATCTACCTTAGATCAAATATTTGATCTAGAAAGTCCTGCTTGGCAAGGGAAGATAAGCTATTAAAGTTCACCAATACATTTTTATTAAATTAAGAAATAATACTATCCACTTTTTAAGTAAAGCCCATTATGCCACAAAATGTGAATCTGTTTATACAGCATTTGTGGAAGAGGTGACTGCACAGAGAAACGGGTGCCTGGCATGCCACTACCCATGCTGTGTGGGCTGCTGCATTTCTGTGCACATGCAGTTTCTTGCTTGTGCCTGTATCTGAATATCTTGTGGGTGTAGCTTGTGCACTTTTGCTAAAAAATATAGGGATAATCTAGTTTCTTACAGGTGCTGAGAAGTCTCAAGTTTCCTTAAAACCAAAGGGAGCTGAGGTGCCTCATCATCGCCTGGAAGATGCTTACTTTGCAGGATTGGGCTCTCCCACCTACTTGAAGTTCTCAAATCTCTCCCAGAGGAGAGATTGCCCAATATCACAGAGCTCCTGGCAATTGCCAAGGCCTATTTTGAGAACTAGGCTAAAGCAACTGATGACTAAGAAAAGGCTAATCTGAAGCTAGTCTGGATAAACTGAACATAATTTGAACTAATCCGGATAAAATTTAGGTTGAAAATCATCTTCTGCATGACTTCAGCTCAAGGCTTCTCCATTGCAAAAATCCTATTTTGAGGATTTCAATAGGAACACATAATGAAAGTCTTGATCAGAATCCATGCATGAGTGTTTTTTATTCCAGCTGCATTTTGATTTGTTCACCTGATTCTATGACAGTTTGTCAGTGTTACTATGTATTTTAAAGAACACATACTGAAGCTGTTCTTCTGTTTGCTAAGTACAGCTCTGCAGTTATAAAAGGCCTGCCAAACACTATGTAGAGGTTCCATTTTGTTCACTTTAGAAAGTTAAAAGCCGCATAAGACTCAGAGAAGAATGCCTTTAAGACTGACGGAGCTCATGACATTTATATAAGGGCACTCAAGCAGGGGAGCTGCTGAAACTGCTGTCTACAATAAAAACATGTGCTCAATAGTTTTTTAAAGCAACACTTCATAAAAGACCCTTCCACAGCTCTGTCATCAATCTGAATCCAAACCTAACTTCTTCCAGGAAAAAACTCAGCGCCGCACTAATAAAACAAGCACCAATTGTAAAAGAACAAGAGGACTGGCCTCAATTATCTAGGGGTTCCTGTTAAAAAGCTCAAATAATCCCAGTTCTAGGTTCCCCCCTCCCTGAACCTTGGGAAATGAAACTACATTGTCTATGTGCTCATGATAAACAATCTTCCTCACTTCCAAGCAAGAAGACCAAATGCTTACAACCATGCAGAACATTGATAGGGAGGAAAAGAGAAAACAACATTTTCTTGGGAAAGTCCAAAGAAGTCAAGATCACTAGCTAAAACCAATGCACTCCAGACAGGCATGCAGCTGGAAAGCCTTCACCACCTACCTCACCTCAACAGGGAAAGAGGTCCCAACCTCAAAGAAGCTCTTGGAGAACCAGCCTCAGCTGCCTAATGACTGACCACGGCTCCTGGGGCTTGCAGACCCTCCTCTGACTCTTCCACAGCTTCTGTTGGGTGGCTGCCAAGACCCCCCCCATAGAGGTTTTCAGGCCAGCCTCCCCTTCCCCTGCTGTGCCCACTGCAAGGCATCAATGAGTTGTTTATGCTTCCCTGCAAACCAYGGCAAAATCCAAGGGGGCCCCGATGCCAGGGCTGCACCAAGTGCGGGTTGGTCTGGTTTAGGAACCAACTGTGGAATTTCCTGATGGTTTCTGAATCGCCCGCTGCAGCTGCAGCCCCTGCTCTCTGCCACAGCTGTCCCCTCTCCCAGGAGTCCCATCGTCAAATCTCCCCTGGCCCTCCCTGGCAGCCTTGTGCTGGGTGCTCCTTCCCTCCAGCGTCGCTCCCTACACAGCCAGACCTGCATGTCCCTGACCCACCACGCTACGGTGGCCTTGCCCCTGCCAGCTTTCTGCCCATGTCCTCATTCCCAACCCTGCTCTTCAGCTCCCTGATTTTTATCCCAAACCAGATGATACTGAAGGAACAATACTCCTGTCCAAGTAAAAAAATGCATTATTGCAGCTGATGTTAAAGAACAAGTTTCAGCTTTTGGCCTGTTAAAAGCAATGAAGGAAAACTTGCTGTGCAACAAAATTGGAAAAATTCTGTTACTTCTTGCTGGCAAACAAGAAGCTTCTTCCCCTGTGTTTTCCCCCCTGCATGCTAATACAAACATGTGACCACACATACAAAAATATGAGCACTGACACTGGAATTAACAAAATATTATAAAAGGGATCAGCTGGTTTGAATAGAAAATTTCTCTTAGCAATTTAATGGTAAATCAAGATTCCCATTGTGAGTTAGGCAGCAGGAACCTAGGCTTGCAAAAAATGAACATTCTCTATCTGGTTTGGTATACACAGACTATTAAAGACCCCCTTGTATTCCTGACATGCAGTTGCCAATCCCTCTTTTGTGCTGTCTAAGCATTTTGTATTCTGCCCTTATTTCCTTTAAAAATCAATTTAGAAAAATCAAATAAATCTTTTTCTAAGGCTGAGCATCACACACCACCATGTATTTTCTGATCCTTAGTTACAAGCAGAAAACCTCAGTCTTACAGTATGCCATCCCAATGCTATAGTGTATGTATCATCCTGCTTTCACTGAAATTAATTCCTCTTTGTCAAATTTATTTTAAGAAATGTGCTCACTTTGGAATGAGAAAACAAAAAGCACAAGTTATTACTTAAAATATCAGCTTCCATTTAAAACTTGCTGTTGTTTTATAACATTTACAATATGTTGTATGTTAGTCCCTAATGAAAACAACTATCCCTGAATACATACGTACACAAAAAGACATAGTATGTATTACAGACTGATACACTTATTAATCAGCAGGCAAACTATTTTTCTGCTTTTTTTTAATCATAGCACATTAAGGGCGTCCAGCTGGTTAAGCCTTAACTCAGCAACATGCTGTTTATCTTTTGAAATACATGGTTTGATCAGATATTGAGGTTCAGCCAAGAATAAGCAAGCAGTAACAGTAGAAATCATCCATTTCTCATACACGTGGACACACCTGCAGATATACCCTCTTTGGGGTTGCCATCTTAGGAAGGGACTTTGAAGGAAATAAAAGAACGTGACAGCGAGAGCAGTGTACAAGGCCACTGTGCCTACCAGAAATTTCCTTTTCTGCTTCCAGTGGCTTCCTTGTGCATTGGTGGCCACATGTGCTTCAGTAACAACTTTGATCAGCTCCCATTCCTCGTCTGTTGGCTCTGGTTTGTGCCCGATTGTTTTCTGCAGCTCCTCCCGACGTCTCTTCTCGCGATTTTCTTCTATTAGCTTCCTCTTTGCCAATCGCTTGCTGTCATCCAACACCACTAACAGGGGCAAAAGCACACAGAAATGGCAGGAAGCTCTTAGGCTTGTCTGATCGTTGGTTCTTTCTATGCCTGGTGCACTAATTGATTGCAAACACCTTAGCTAATTGGTAAAGAAGTACTTTGGGACAGCCTGGAGTTGACATAGTTCTCTTATTTCTCTCTCCAAACTTTAATCTCTCAAAAGCCTAGATTGCAAAGAATGACTTACCTTTCTCGAAATATTATGTATACTATCATTGCCTTTAGTTGCTTATTCACRGTAAATAAAACCAATACAGAAAAGCTTTTGGAGGACTGAGAAAAAGGCAATGACAGCTCCTTTGGCACATCCATACGTGCTATCCACAGAGGTGGCTTTCTAGTACTGATACGTGTTGGTAAGAATCAGACCCAGACCAACTTCTTACTCCATACAGGTGCCAAAATGCTGAGGCTAATCATTGTCTGATTTGTTGGAGGGGGCAGGGGTTGAACTGACGATCTCGAGTTACCCAATTCCCTCTCCTGAAGTTCTGCCTGGCTAAAATGAAATCATATTGTTTCTTCTGTTTCCCTGTATACAGGAAACACTGTTATACCTTAAATTACCAATTAAAAATGTTAAGCTAGAACATTTTTATGTTGTTTTTCTTTATTGGGTCTGTCTTCCTTTCAGTTTTCTGCTGAGGATTACAGTGGTAACAATCATTAACATTAATGCACAGGGGGATTTACATGAGTTTCTCCCATTTACACTAATTGAAGTTATTAGTGTAAATCCCTGCACAAGGGCAGGAAAAGAAGACCCCTAAGGGTTAATCTTACAGCCATATGTTCTAGTTCTTTAGAATGCGAGTAGAGTTCCTTTCAGTAGATAACTTCTTCATGGCTAAAAATAAAACAAACAACTGCAGGATGACTCATACAATGACATTCAATCTCACATCCTCCAGAATTTTCTAAACAAGATGTTTTTTTCAAGCAAAGTGTCCATCCAGATGCATTTCCCCCTCCTCTCCTCCTGAGAGTGAACATTCCTGGTGCTGCACAGGCTGCTAAGGCTGGGCGAAGGTCTGGTTTGGTAAAGTGTAAACAAGAGATTATAGCTCTATGAAAGTGGTTTGATGCAATGAACATAATTCTGGAGTACAAATTATTAAAACCAAAAAATGCTAGCAGTTCTGCTCTACTTAAACAACCTTCACCAATCAATGCACTTTAAGCAAACAAATAAACAAAAAGAGAAATGAAAAAAAAGAGAGAAGTATACTTACAATCTGTTGCCATGCCAACAAAGATACATTTTTTGAAGCGACATTCCTGGCACTGGTTTCTTGTTACTTTGTCTATCACACATTTTCCTTCATATTTACAGGAATAGGTTGGATGGAGGTTTTTCTGAATGGTTCTTCTAAAAAACCCCTAAGTGCAATAAATAAATAAATTGGAAAGCATTAGTACTGTGCAATTTTTTGAACTGGGAGGCACTTTGGATTGGTATGAATGCACCTAAATATGCAAGATAAAATACTTTATTCCATGAAACTTTCAAAGAGGAAAAGAACAAAACAGTCTGCTAGTGCATGGTATCTGTTTCATGAAACATCTCTCCATGAAAAAATAAAAATATATAGACATCTGAGATAAGCAAAGGCATAAGGAATGCTGTCTTGAGATACAGGATTGACTATATGTCTTCCTGAAGTCCTTTGAGCCTTATGTTTTGACTTTTTTTTTTTTTTAATCTGGACTAGAGAGTTTATTTCAAGCCCACTTCTAAATTACACAATCATTTCAAGGGATATAAAAGACATATACATACTTTTAATTAATGGGAAGCTTCTGTTATTGCAATTAGTAAAAATGGCTGTGTGCAAGTAACCTGTGCTACTTAAAGGGATTAAAAATGAACAGTTCTCCTCCATTGTTTCCATCAAAGCTGAATAACCAGGCAACCAACCAAACAAATCTAGGCAACACTAAGAATTTTGCAGTCAAACACAATTTGCCCAGTCTTTGCATTTGGTTCAACATAATAGATCTTAATTTTCAAATGATTTGTATTTTTGAGAAGAAGAATTCATTCATATTTACCTACCCGCAACCTCTGTATTCAGAACAAACATCACCAATAAAGATATCACTGCCAACTGCAGTAGGATCTGAGGTCAGATCCTCAGATCGTGCAAACTAATGTAGCTCCACTGAAGTCACTGATTTATACATCCCACAGATCTGGCCTTAGTTAAAGAAATTAAACACAATTTCTTTCTGAAAGTTATGGACCTAATCCTGGTACTAATTTCAAAATGAGTTTTGTCACTGATTTCAGAGAGAGCTGAATCATTTCTCATGACCGCAGTAATGTGAACAAGATAGGCTGCAAAAAAAAAACTTTAGACTGAACTTTAGTTTGAGATTTCACCTTCGTTTGAGACCATCCACATTCAGCAAAGCAATCTGGGACCACCCTGACATACCAAGCCCACTGAGACCCAGCTCATGTTACCAGGACCACTATGAAACTCGACTTCCTAACTCCTTTGAAAACAATGAAGAGCACTGTCTTCATTAGAATTTTATCTTAAAACATCCAGCTTGAGCTAGGAGTACAGCTCTTTCTTCCTTAATAACAAAAAGACCTGAAAACTCAAAATGAGTTGCATAAAGCATTGGTCTTAAGTCTTTGCAAGACTGGGACCTGTTGGCCTGAACCCAATCAAAGGCAGGATAGCCTAATGTGGGGTTTGGATCAAGTCTCATATTCTCATCTACCCAACAACTGGATTTGGATCCACTCTCATCCCTGAGATGAAATCCTAGAGACAGGACCTGCCTCTCTCCTCCCTGAAGCTGTCAAAGGTGGCTCTGGATGCCCGGGAACATGGAGTAATCTCTTGTTATAGCAGGAAATGGAGCAATCTCTGCTGAATCTCAGAAAGTGGTACTGAACTTTTGTGTTCCAAACTTTTCATGGTACCTAATGTAGCTCTAGCTTTATTACTGTAATGCTCTTCACCAGTTGTGTTGGGACCAGACATTTTATTCTCCCACTTCTTTATATTTCTCAGAAACTTTTTGTAAAAAACATTTTGATCATCTCTAGATACCACGTGATAAGGAGGGTTCTCTCTATACTTGTGCAAACACTTCATCACAGATTATCCACTTCTCTATCAATTTTAGCCTTAATCTTTGTGCCTTTAAACAAATTTATATGCCACCTTCACTTTTTGTGTTCTGTCCATGTTTGCATATGCATAAATAGGTGTGCACAGCTACAGTCAAGCATACAGCTACATTTGATTCCTCTAACAGATGATTCAGACTCCTATATTCCATTTGAAATTTCACATGTGCACATAGCAAAGTATGGAAATGGGATTTCCAAACTATAATGAAAGCAAGTGTAATTACAAAAAAAGTATAAAATCTGAGTTCCACTAAGAAAAGCAAGCACATTTGATTGTAAGGCAACCTCTCTTTTCTTAAGTTCCCTTACTCTGCATCTATATAGCAACAGATGTAATAAGCACAACTTGAAGAAATATTTCAGTGACATCACAGCTCAATGTTGCTTTAATTGCATTCACATTCCTTACTATCTATTCTTCAGAAATTATGTGAGGGGATGCTTTGTTCATGAGAACACTCGCCAAAGAAAATTTTTGGCTGTCAGCCCTGATTAATGTAGTTATAAAATTGAATAATTTGTGTGGAAGCAACTAGTAAATGCTAATTTATCCAGAATTGATTACACATAACCTTGAAGATAAATCATACACCTTGAAACGTATATGCAAATATCCCAAAGCATGGTTTGAAAGTGTCCACACAAAAGAGCTGTCAAACCATCTTGTCTAGTGAATACATTTGCACGAAGAAAAACAAAACAAAACAAAACAAAACAAAACAAAACAAAACAAAACAAAACAAGAGAGTCTGTTTGGAAGCCAATTATAACTAGGAGAAAGAAATTATTTCCTTGTTGCAAATTATTAGCTCAGTTTCTTGTGCATTAGGCATTATTTCAAATTGTACATCAGACAAAAGAACTGTATCTGAAGATATAAGTAGATTTTATATGCTGTATTTTTATAATAGCTAACAAAAACCTTAGCACAAAAGTTGGTGGCCAGCTGTTTAGTTGGGAGATTGGGAGAAAGAGCTATTTCATAATGCCACACTATTGCTTTCTTGTCGTTGTACCTCAATTAAGTCATATTCATACATTTTATGTATTGTTTCAGTCTGGTATATGGAATACAAATGTGTAAGAATCATTTGTTCTGCTCCAGAATTTTCCCTGTATATAAATACTTTTCATATGCACACATATATACTTACATGTGTATAAAACCATTATGAATTTACCACAAACCTGCTATACATAGGATATTTAGGTCTTTGTCCATCTCATAAATTTAACTGTGGGAAAGCTGTACAACTGAAGGAGCTAATTCAATGTAAAAATTACTATGATGTGGGATTCTGAAGCCAATCCAAAACCAAAATCTCAGATTCAAATATTCCAGACTTTGGGGATGAACAGAGTATGACTTTTGTGGCTTAGTCCCATGACACCAGTGCATAACGTGTGTGGTCCCATTTGTTCAGAAAAACTTTTTTTTCCTGCAGGAAAGAATAGCTTTCTTACAGGATCTCAGGCTATTCAGGGAAATTTATGGCAGTGAAATCATTTAAGATTTGCTTGACTATGTTACTCAATTTTTTTTTTTTATTTACTTGCTCAAAGCAATCTCTTTGATTTTTTCATGTAGCTTGGAGAGCCAGTTTAGGATCGAAAGCACATTTCAATATGCTTAAGTTTAAGAAGTCAAATAATTAAAAAAAAGTTTTTTAACTGGATGTCAATGCTTTCTAAAGTGCTTGATGTTACTATTGTATGAACATGTGGAAAGGATTTTTATTTTTGATCTTTTATGGTAACTATGAGAGGCACAGCAACACCAGCAATCACAACAAATTCTCAGGCAGAATCTCAACTATTGCATAAACAGCTTCACTGAAGTCGCCGGAAGAATACTGATGAGCACTGGCTGAGAACGTGGCCAAAGAAACATTTAAAAACGGAAAAATGAAAGCTAACGGTTGAACAACAACAAAAAATATCTAACTTCTTTGTCTTCTTTTCCAAAGCAAACACTGCAAAAATCAACTATATTCCTTATGCATATGAAGATCAGCAGCATAGCCAAATACAGCTTATCATCAGTACTGGATGTTCTTATTCGCTTCTAATCTTGTCTTTGTTTTATTTGACAGTGCAGTTCAGGAAGTCTGTATAAATGGAGAAGGAGCTGGAGAGGTATTTCTAATTCCCACTTCCCCACCGGGCCATTTACCTTGCAACCTTCACAAGTGATGCAGCGATAGTGATATCCGGTGGCTTTGTCCCCACATACTACACATAGCTCATCCTTGTCTAAGTAACTGGGTATATACCCTGGAAAGAAAAAGAAAGTGGCATATAAACACTAAATATCATATTAAAATCCACTGCAGATCTTGTCTAGCAGCCCCACACTTCTGAACTCGCAGAACCACTGGCTGAATTCCCTGAATAAAAAGCTCACGCAAACAATGTTACAGATGAATTTAAACATAGTCTGTGTTACCTTCCATTTTTCAAACTGTTTCAGCATGTACTGGTCAAGAAGGACCAGTCAGAACATGATTACTCTCTCGTGAATGAAATAATATTTCAGAAAAATAAATATATTTATTTTTGCCTCAAAGGCTTTGATGTGAAAAAAATAAACAACAGTGAAACATACAGTATATTTCTCTTTCCTGTTTCACAAAAAAACTCAGATGCTTGTATACTGCAGTAAGATGAGATTCCAGCTTGCAAAGTGACTCAGAGGCCTGTTATGAAGAAATATTTACTGACAGCTCATTTGCTTCAAAACAGTTCTGCAGGTGTGGTTTGCAAAGCTCCAGCAACAGAGAGTGAAAGCTGGATCAATCATACCTTCCCCGGGTGTGTTCCACAGCACCGTTTCATATAGCTTGAATTCAGGGCAAAATACGTGGGCATTCAAATATGTGTGTGTGTATGTGCATGTGTGAGAATGATATTTTCTCTTCTGAAGTGGTTTAGCAGACACCCAACAAGTGGAATCAAGTATTACTACAAGGAAAAACATCGGATATGCTTGGTTCTTTTCCCATTATGACATCTGTTTTGATATAATAAACATATTTTCAATTTGAGGAAAAAAACAAAACACAATTTTGATAGCAACCAAAAGGTAATTCTAAACTAAAGAGAACTTCGAAACAGAGTAAAGTATAAAGCTTTCAAAGAAAGTGTTCCGACAACTTAGTATTAATGGAGTTATTATACATAACTTTCCTATATATTTTATAATACATAACTTCTCTTTATCTCTGTAAAGATGCAATACAAAGATTCCCAGATTCACCCCCAGGGAATAGTGGAAAGAGCAGCTATTTACATAACCTGTAAGATTATTAAAATACAGTAAATATTCCACGGAATCACAGAATGGTTGAGGTTGGAAGCGACCTCTGGAGATCATCTAGTCCAACCCCCCGGCTCAAGCAGGGTCACCTAGAGCAGGTTGCCCAGGACTATGTACAGTTGGGTTTTGAATATCTCCAAGGATGGAGACTTCACAGAAGAGAGGAGTTGCTCCAGAGAGGTGTCTGGGCAACCTGTTACAGTGTTCAGCCACCCTCACAGTAAAAAAAGTTTTTTTCTTAGATTCAGATGGAATTTCCTGTGTTTCAGTTTGTGCCTCTTGTCCTGTCAGTGGGCACCACTGAGAAAAGTCTGTGTCTATCCCCTGATCAGGTGTTTATACACACTGATAAGATCCCCCCGCCCTTAAGCCTTCTCTTCTCCAGCTAAACAGTCCCAGCTCTTGCAACCTCTTCTTGTATGAGAGATGCTTCAGTCCCTTAATCATCTTTGTCATCTTTGCTGGACCTGCTCCAGTATGTCCATGTCTCCCTTGTACTGGGGAGCTCAGCACTGGACACGGCACTCCAGATGTGGTCTCACCAAGGCTGAGGAGAGAGAGAGGATCACCTCGCTCCACCTGCTGGCAATGCTCTTCCTAATGCAGCCCAGGATACTGTTGGCCTCCTTTGCCACAAGGGCACATTGCTGGCTCATGGTCAACTTGCTGTCCCCAGGTCCTTCTCTGCAAAGCTGCTCTCCAGCTGGTTGGCCCCCAGCCTGTACTGGTGCAAAGGGTTATTCCTCCCCAGGTGCATCCCTCTGCACTTCCCTTTGTTGAACTTCATGTGGTTCCTCTCTGCCCATCTTTCCAGCCTATCGAGGTCCCCCTGAATGACAGCACAGCCCTCTGGTGTATCAGCCACTCCTTCCAGTCGTGTATCATCAGCAAACTTGCTGAGGATGCACTCTGTCCCTTCATCCAGGTCATTGATGAAGAGGTTAATGGTACTGGTCCCAGGACTGACCCCTGGGGGACACCACTAGTGACTGGTCTCCAACTGGACCTTGTGCTACTGATCACCACCCTCTGAGCCTGGCAGTTCAGTGAGTTTTCAGTCCACCTCACTGACCACTTATCTAGCCCATAGTTCATCAGTTTGCCAGTGAGGATGTTATGGGAGACAGTGTCAAAAGCCTTGCTGAGGTCAGGGTAAACAATATCCACTGCTCCTCCCTCATCTGCCAAGCCAATCACCTCATCRTAGAAGGCTATCAAGTTGGTAAGGCAGTTTCSCCTTCATAAATCCATGCTGACTACTCCTTATCATCTACTTGTTCATAATATGCTTGGAAATGATTTCCAGAATTATTTGCTCCATCACCTTCCCAGGGATCCAGGTGAGGTATGTCATCCATAAAAAGACAAAGGGTATTTTGCAGATGTCTTTTTGTATCAGACAAATGGCCATTTCTCCTCCATGCCTATTTTATCCAAGCCATGCTAGTTTAGGGGGAAGGGGCTGATTCAGGAAATGCTTGCAGTTTCCTATTTTACCTGACAAAAAGCACAGGGTAATTGAGTAATCACTGGTG
Organism: Apteryx rowi; assembly: GCF_003343035.1. NCBI lineage: Eukaryota > Metazoa > Chordata > Aves > Apterygiformes > Apterygidae > Apteryx > Apteryx rowi. The sequence continues at coordinate 24,149 of NW_020447619.1, forward strand.
TAAGTACTTCTGGTGGTCCATAAAATGATATGCAAAATAACTGTGAATTAACTCTCCTCTCAGAGAAAAGAACCCTTTCCACACTTATCTGGGAGGCAAAAACTGCTCCCAGAGCTTTGTTAAATTGTTCATACAGCACCATACTAAAATGATGATTTTGTAAAATTAATTGTGCTTACAAATAATATTTCTTCATCTTCCATCCCAACCATGAGAGGTGAAACCATGAGGTATGAAATGGTTGATGGGATTTATTCACAAAAGGATAGGTTGTCCTGTGATGCTGAACTGCTGTGAGACCTTGCTGCACAGGACCTGGGCTGAGAGAAAACAGTAAGTTCTCTCTAAGCAGAAAAGGAGGAAACGAGCAGCACGATAATTGACTTACATGTCCGTGCTTTGAATGGATTTCTTGGCCTTTGACTTACTTGTTTAAACCCCCCAGCACAATGCAGCTTTAGGAGGGTAGATTCCTACCAAACCAGGCGACTGTGAGCAATTATTAGGTATGCAAAGAGGGAGAGTCCCTTGGAGGTGGCTAGCTGTAACATTGTCCCTTCTCTTGGCTTGCTGAACCCATCTGTAGCTCAATGTGTTAAACTCGCCACCAAGCTTGCGGTGTTCATGCAGCACTCGGAGCAGCAAGGCTCAGGACAGCCTGGAGACGTGGCATGCCATGGTTGCACAGACAGCAACCGGTAGCAAGCCCTAGCATGGCGTGAGGCAGTCGAAGGAGGCTGCAAGGTGGATGGCCATCATCTTCCTGCGACTAACACCTCAGAGGGGCAGCTCATTAGCTGGCAGCTTAATTAAAATGCCTTTGTAGGACTACACTTGACAGAGGTTTTCCAGAAAGGAACAGCCAAATCAAAGAGAAAATACTTGAAATTAATTGAGCTTAAATTAAGTGAACTTTCTGGGGGTTGATGAGTGGATTAGGAGTAAGTAAAGGAGAAAGATGGCAGGAAATACTTGTACTATCAATTTTAGATGTCCAGTTTGAGCATAATTAAGAGGACCTAAAATTAGATAGGCACAAATACCCCCTTACGTAACTTTGGGAAGCAGGAGCACTCTGAAGGCATGCCCAGATGCCTGTGTCTCAGCTTTGCTAAAGCTCCTGAAATCTGAAAGGCGAGTGGGGGAACTGGCGGAGATCTTACTGACATACGGTATCAGTCTATGATATGGCAAAAGACCGGATTTACATTTAGGTTGTGTTTCTCCATTACAAACAAGTTGTGCTTGCACAAAGATTGGTGGGCACATGGAGCTGGTTCTGTGACCTTGGGGGAGGAGAGACAGCAGGGTTTCTACTCCAATTTACATCACTGGCTCCTAAAGGACTTTGTGCCAGGGGAGGATTAGCGGTGGCAGTTATCTCTGTCCTGCCCCCTTCTTGCTCACACCTGCCTCACACAGCYGATGCCGGAGGCAGCAGAAGCAGCAAAGGGAAGCAGAATCTTCCACTGAATTTCTCATAAAGATTAAGGGTTTCTTGTTATTGCTGGTGTCATGAAACCCAGCCTTAACATAGCATAGGTTCTATCCTCTAAAATTCAGTATCCCTTGCTTGCTTCCTCAAGAGTTACTTCTGAATTAAATGCTTTGATATTTCATTAAGTATATAATCTGGTTAGCACTGCTCATGTAATGGCAGCTTTGTTTTACTGGAGGAGCAGGACATCACTTGTTTAAACTGCCTCCTTAAATATTGACAGTAGACTGCACACGTGACCACTGGCGTCCCTATCCCTCTTGGGGTTTCATGACTTCGTTCAACCCAGAAAAGTTTCCAGTCTGGCAGAGAAGACAAATCTCCCATAGGCAGCCCTAGTCAGAAATTAAAAATGGCATCCCTAAATGACACCACATTCCCAATTTTGCTATATCAGAAGTATTAAGTGATATATTTTTAAGTTACTTAAATGTGAAATATGATGTTCATTACCTTTGGAGGACCATGCCCACATCACAAGGTAAGCACATACTGTGAACTCCTTCACTGATTCAACAGGCAACATGGACAAAAAATTCTTATCCCAAGAAATCACTGACAATAAAAGTGTGCAATAAACATTTTACCTTTCTATTAAAAACCTGAGAGTGATATTCACACTTTTGTTCATTTTTAAGCCTCCCTCCAGCAGCTAATGGCATCAGAAACTACTAGGAAATAGAAAAATTGGACCTTCAGCAGAGTTTTAAAAAGATACATGCTTCAGGCAAACAGACATCAGGCCAAGGGGAATAATGGGACCCACATTCGATTCTTGCAAACCTTAACTTCCACTATAAATATTTTCTAATTGTTACAACTATCCAATCTGACCTGTGCTTAAATTCAGTGCAATTTTGGCTTCCAGACTTGCAGATACACAATTTTTGCTACTATTCAGTGTTTGAAACAGTAGTAGTAGAGAAACATTCAATGGTACTTTTCTGAATGTGATGCCAGCATGGAAGCTATGAATAGCACGATGCAGACTCTTGGGGAAGTCATGGATGGCAGCAGAGGTATGTGCTGCATTTAGTCAAAGAGCAGAAGGAGGCTGAATGAACTGAGTTTGAGGATGAAGCAAAGAAACAGACCTCTTCTCTCACTCCCTGCAGCTCTGGGGGGAAAACAAAGGATTTGTAGACTAACAGAGGCTTGCCTATCATGTCAGCAAATACTTGAACATCACGGATGTGTTTAATAATTCTGGACCAAATATACAAGCTCCTACTGGAAGAAGCAGAGGCTGTCTGGACAGAGTAACCCGGGTGCTCTAGCACTAAAGAATATCTGATGACAAATCCCATGGAAACATTGGGTGGGTTCCTACTTCTGGTGTTGATATCTCATCCTGTTTTTCTTCGTCAGAAACTACTAAGCAACTGGTTAAGAGGAACCACTCAAAAGCAACACTGACCCCACCGAACTGGGTCTGAGCCCATGTGTGCTGTGGTCTGTCATCCTCTGGGACTATCATTTGGTGCATACAGTATGATCCTCACAGTTAACTTTTTATCTGTCAGGTATGACTTGACCTTGTTCATCTTGATACCCACTCCTGATCTTTGCTTTGAATGGGGAGCACCAAGAAGTGACCTTGCTCTTGGCGTGCCTGGTGTTTCCCCTGCAGTCCGAGGTAACTCCCTGGCTCTCCAGACTCCAACCTGCCAGCCTGTCTAATCTGACTGTCTTGGCAAGCCTAAGTACTCAGCAGGACCAGTTGCCCCCATCCAAGAAGTCTTATGTAGTATAATCCATTATAACCCGTCCTGATAGTGAACCACAACAGCTTTTACACTTTAACTCTTTAACACTCTTTGTAGAAGTATGGCAAAAAACAATGCCTTTCTAAAGGAAAATGCACAGTGAATAGGTCCCAGCAGCCATACGGACCGAACAAGATCTACTAACTGATCTGAGGCAGCTTGTTTCATTACTACTGCATGCCTATATTCTCAAATTACCATGTGTAGGAACGATACCTTAAAGCAGTATATGTGACCCCAGACAGTGTAATAGACTGGAGGGACACAAAAGAGAAAATCAGTTGTTATTTATCCTCCCCCCACCACCCCCTGCCCAAGAAGGCCCAAGAAAAACTAAATGAAAACAATTCAAAAATCTCTTAGTAAATCTGTCTCCTCAAAACCTGCAAGACTCAAGAGACTTGATCATCCACATCTCTTGAGAAATTACATTCCTTTTCAAAGGTGCAGGATAAAAAGTCGTGTGTTTCCGTCCCTGCTATCCCTTCTGTTTAGGCCGACTGCCTGTTGTGCAGACAGGTTGTGCTGCGGTTACAAGGGACGGCGTCTTTTAAAGGTGGTCTTGTAAAGTGGCCATGCCGACTCTTCCCAAATTCCCTCCTCCCCACTGCGAGCTTTCTGCCCTACACAAAAAGTACTCTGCAACTCACAAGCAAATGTTTTCCTGAAAAATGATACTGTTTTTCATTCTGAACCTGGCACACACTTAAAAAGAAAGTTTGAGAAAACTGAATAACAAATTGCAGTTATGTTATTGCAAAGTACTGTCGCAGGGATGTTACATACCCAGACCTGCACGAATGTATCGGACACTGTAATATTAGTTTAGGGATTAAACCACACCTTAAAAAATTCTGGGACCCAAACTGTATCTGACTACAGAATAGGGGCGTGTGACATGGACTCAAAAAAATTATGTCTACGTACCAGATGTTACTTATCAGCTTGTTTCTGATACAACTTAGACTTATTGCAATCAGAAAATGGCATTTTTGCTATTTCACAGGAACACTTGTGTTTTAAGACCATTATTCAGTATTTTGGCACATTTTTATTGTGCTTTGGCACAGGGTAATGTACTAAAGATATATCCTGAAATCCTTCTTTCCCTATCTTGTATGACTTGCATGACTACAGACGTCAATAAAATAAGAAGTTTAGGATTTAATCAGTAAGCTGGTACTGTTTGCTATACATGGGAGTATGAAAATGGAAAAAAAAATAAATTAATTACTACTTTGAGAATTCTGAACTGTATTAGAACTGAAAAGAAAATTCATACTGTTGTTCTACTGATTTAATAGACACACCGTAACTCATTGCAAACTATAAAAAAATTACAAGAATCATCCGGATGTCATCCTTGATACATTTGTTTAAAAATACATAGTAAAAAAGTTTAAATAGTGCTTTATTGGACAAAGCACAGAGCTGAGTCAGAAAAAGTATACTCCATTCTTGTTCCTTTGCCACTGATTTTGCTACATTAGAACATTAATTTAATCTTTTTGTAATAAATCTTTCCAATACAAAAACAGTGATAGGATTACTCCCACTGAGAAAAATTGTTTTTTCTCCATCAAGTCTGGAAGCATGCAGAATGTTGTTAAACAGATTCACACATTTCTTGTTAGCTGACTACTTGTCCACAGTTTTGATTTTTGACTTTCTTTGATTTATGAAATAACTAAAATTTGGCAAGAAATTCTGCAAAGACAGGATTTAGAACACTTTAGAGCTGCTTTTCCCACTCTGACTTTTCTGTGTTAACCCAAAATCCTTGGGCTGAGTCAGAATCCTTACTGGGATGCTGCATTTGGCACAAATGTTCTTGAAAACATTTTAGCCCAACCTGCATTATCATTTAAACTGCTGTGATCTCTAGTGTACTTCATCCATTACCTGCACAAAATACACTACTGTAGGTAATGCTCAAGAGTCAGACCATGCGATTTTTCTCATTCATTCATGACCAATATCAAGGATTCTGCTTTTTGGACATAACATTTTCAAAAGTATTTAAATATTTTCAGAGAACATGCCTTAGTATCACAAGTAACTTACTCACTTAGAAATCTAAGTCTTATTGAACATCAGTTTTATTGCTGATGCAAAAGCCAAGTAGGACCTTGCTCACTCTCCCATCCTTCATTTGTTTCTACAATGGCTACAGTAAAGGAGCTGAAAACACTTTTTCCACTGGCAAAATTTTTATTAAAAATGAAACAGATATAACTCCAAATGCATGTTGATTTGCTGAATAAGACGATTACAGCTATCTCCTTAAATGGGTAGTCAAAAGCACCTTCTACAAAAAATAATCATTTTTTAAGACAAAAGGTAACTGTTACCCTACTGGGGGCTACACTTCTGCAAAGGTCAAAGATGACAAATAATCAGTTTCCTTTGTATATATGAGTGTATGTATATATATATATATATATATATATTTGAGTATATGCTCAATTTACACTCACTGCTCTGATAAGAAGACATTTTGACATAAACTCCATGTTGTATTTTCTTAGCTATTCAGAAAATACTCTAATGTTTTCACACTGCTGAGAACTCAGCTTGGACTAATTCACTAGCATACCTTAGCAATTATACACTATGTATTCTTAGCTGCATGTAAATTGTCTGAGAAAATATAAGGGAAAATAATAATGACAATTACAATTACAATAATAATAATAATAATAATAATAACAATAATAACAATAATAAGTTTCAAAGCCCCATTCACCTACCATACCAAGGGCCCTTAAAAACACGGCCTTAACCTCACCTTAAATCTAGGGAAAAAAAGAGATAAATAGGTTTGAGTATCTTGCACTGCCGTAGCGTGACTCAGGAAACCTGCAAACTCTTACTTCTGGGGGCAGCTTTTAGTTACTTAGGGAGGTCCACCTCCATAGAGCCTGGGGGTAAAGCCTAATTTTATAGACATCAGTGCGCATTTTACAGTTAACTCTGTCTGTGAAATGGCTATACAAAGGGAAGCGACCTCCAGCCAAAGCCTTAATTTTGCAGACCTACTTCCTATGTTGTCCAAATGGCGACAACTCTGCACACATACCCAGTAGAGGGATACCGAGGTTTCTGGACCTCTGTAACTGTTTCTTCAGTAGTTTCTGGACTGCAGTGTCCTTGGGTACTCTTCCTCCCCATACTGACGGCACAAGGAGATGAAAGGACACTTTTGTCCAGCACTCAGCATCTATGCAAGGCAAACAGGTCACGGGCTCCTCCGAAGGAGCACCATTCTTCCAGYGCACCCCACTGCAAGCTCACTGCGAGGCAGTGCGGGGAAAAAACACAGGTGCAAGCTCTCTGGGACACACCCGGGAACAGCACCCCCTTCTCATGACCATCAGCCCTGTTCTGCCCACTAGATTTGACAGCCTCATGCAGAAGACAAAGTATATCTGGCTGTCATTTTTTTAAGTTAGGATCAGGATCCAGAGATACTTCCTTAATAAAATAGTAAGCTCTTGTATGAATGTTGTGCTCCTGTCTTTTAATAGTGTATAGTACAGCACAGAAGATGCAGAACAACAAGATGCAAAACTAAAACCACACTTCCATCCCTGCTTTTCTGGAGCATAGTTTTTTCCCTTGAATATTCAAGTCTTTCATCAGAATTTGTAACTGAAAATCAAGAAATAATATTTTTTAGTGTACAGTTATATCTGGAGCAGCTTAAGTGTTTTCTTATATTTTTGAACATCTGGCTATACTTTCTAGGTACTGTTTTTTTCCCTTTAGCAACACTCACATCATCTGGGTCTTCAGTTCTCGTTATTTCCTTAATTCTCTCAAAGTGACATATAGATACAGAAGTAATTAAACTCCCCTTCATAAACATTAGCTTTTCTCAGCACATAAAATGATGTTTTTATCTTCCCAGAGGGGAAACTAAAGAAGATTTTGACCATTTAGAAACTAGAAGTTTTGACACGAAGAACCTCCATGTGTTACTGTAAAGTACAGTCTGATTTGAACAGCATGAATGGCATTGAGATTATTACAAGTTTCAGGGGACTAACAGAAATACCAATTGCAACAATCAAGACTCCTCATGGACACCTGCTCAGGGACTTAATTTTGCTTCAATGGGCTATTACCAAGGCTTCTCTAAAAAACTCCCTCTTCCCCCCCCCAAATCAATTCTGGATCAATATAGGCACACATGCCCTGTACAGAGTCTTCTGTTCTTGGGACAGGATTAAAAGATTCATTAGTTTTATGATAGCTTGGTTAAAAGATGGAAATTAAAAAAAAAAAGAGAGAGAGAGAGAAGATGCACATCACACACTTTAGATTTATTCTGCTTAACAAATTCAGCATTTGCAAAGGTTTGACAGAAGGGACGCAACTTTTTATTGATTATCACAGTAATCACAGCTGTAAAGAGGCCGAAAGAACCTTGCTCAGTCTCTGTGAAAGATCAATTAATAGTGTGCTCGAGCAACTGCTTCCAACAAAATTCTCTGCAAATTTGAAGTGAAACTGAGGTAGTAGAAAACATGAGCAGATAAGCAATTTTTAAAAATAACCCTGTATTCTTTCAACAAAACAAGCAGAAAACTGTAAACAGGGCATTAAATGTATCAGATGTCTGAGTACTGAAATAACTCATTTAAAGCTCTGACCTAGGTACAGCAATTATCATTTAAGATTCTTTCACATTATGAAATATATATTCCTTTGCAATAGTCTTTGCAATAGTAAGCCTCTATCTTCTTTAAGTTAATCCTGTGTAGCAGTTTTTTATCAAAATGACACATGGGAAAAGTCTATGAAGAGTTATAAATTTATTGGTTAAAACACAATAATATAAAATTAGCCTAAAAAAGACTTTAGAATGCTACAAAATACAAAAATGCACATTATGCACAACTACATTTAGTCTACAACTTAATCATGTTCTCTACAGCTTCCTAGTGCAGGATTATTTTTCTGATATTTCCTTTATTATGAAATACTGTTCAAAGTATCAAATCAAGACACTTTCTACTGAACGTACAGTTTTATTGCACCAGGTGTTAATGAATATTTCCTGCACAAAGGAAAATATTTCAGTTTTCCGTGTTATTAATATGTTTAAACAGGCTACTCTTGACTACAAAGCCACTTTAAAAACAGTAAATGGTGTCGTTCTCTATCTAGCTAGTTAAATCGGATTCATTTTGTTTCTGAATAACTGCAAACAGGAAATTTGGTCTTAACAGAAAAATGATATTATATAGGTAGAACAGACTCTGTATTTTTGTTCTTTATTTAAGTGACTTTAAAGGAATATACTTTTATGGAGAATATATGCTCTACATGTGCCAGTTCACTTGTCTGACTTCAGAACAAGTAACACTGAAAACATTTTCAAGTGGTTGTTAGCATTTTGGGCTCTTTTTGAGAAGTGATACCTGCGCTGCTTACTTGAAAGCAGAGGAAGAAATTCTGAAAACAAGCAATGATTTAATTCTAAGGGAACAGATACTACACTCTAATTAGCTCTCACAAACATATTGATTAGATGAACTTTTCGGCTCCAGAAGAATCTTTATTGCATAGCTATATTCTTGAATGTCCTGTCTTTTTTGCTTTGCATAATCAGAAACGACACAGTTTTCATTTAAAAGAGAGTAACTCTATTAAATGTAACCTTTTTCCCATACATAATTGCAGTTCTATTTTCAAAATATTTTGCCTGAGGCTGAGTTACTGAGTAAAGAGAATTCACATTTAGTGATAATGAGGACTCACACAAATTGTTTGTATGTAAGTAGAAAACACAGATTAAAGCTGAAGAATATATACTGACGACATTTCAGAAGAGAAACTTTTTTATCTAGATGTACAGTAAATGAACTCAATAGCCACAAAAAGCAGAAAACAAGCAATATATTTGCAAATGTCTTTTATAGATTAAGAAAAAGTGCTTGGAAATCCTCATTGTTCACAGAAAACCTTACAATCACCTAGCAACCTATGTTACTGCTGCTTTCAATTTTGAACAGGCAGCCTTCACATTCAAAGATGTATCTGAGCCAACTGATGCAACTGCAAGTTTAAAGCAAAACAAAAACAAAAACATAGTTTTTTTTGGTATTTAAATAAATTGCCCCTACCTTTCTTCTGAGAGTACGATGGCGACTGCACTTGAGAAAAAGTAGGTTTTTCTTCGGTGAAATATTCAGGTTGGTTGTACTGATTCAGGGCCATGTCCATGTCAGAGTACTCGCTTTTAAACACGTTTCCAGGGTAACTACAGGTATAAGGCTGATTCACCGCCCAGGCCTGTTCCATATATATGTTGTTACTGTGCAGGACCTGAGCATCACAACTGCTGTAACCCTGATTATCTTCGATATATGTGCAATAATTACTGGACTGCATGTAGCAATTGCTCCCAGCAGCTGGGTGCACTTCACATATTTCTTGCATACAGCAGTTCATTTTGTTACCCTATCTCAGCTCCTACTTTACACACACACACACACACACACACACACACACATACACACACACACACAGGCATGCATACACATGGAATGGGAAAGGAGCAATGAATATACAACACCACCAAAGTCGACTGCAAAACAGCCAGTTCTACTTTGGAGCAGCACCTGATGTGCTAAAATCCTATTTATATCGGGATGGCTTGTGAACTCCCCTGCCAGTCAAACATATTGGGAAGCAGATTTATGACAGTCAAAGGTCTTAATCTGTGACTGTAAGTTAATTCCACAGGAAGATGGCAGGCAGGTAGCAACAGCCACCAGACAAAGGAGCAGCGTCCCGACAACCTCCTGTTCCACTGTTTGTCTGCAATAATTGTTTTATAAACCATTTCCAGCCTTTTGCAATATGATTAGAAAATGATTACTAAGGCGAGGACACAGTTATGTCACTGTAGTTGTCAACTTAAGTGTGAAGCATTATAAAGACTGCTTAAGAACTCCCAGAGGGGATACACTGAAAATCCTAAAATCAATAATGCTGTTTTTCAGCATTGAACCATAGAAAATCCAATAGCGCTGTGTTGATGACCCAAACAGTAGTCTAGTTTTACAAAATTTAGCAACTTAATCTGTCATYGACTTTATTGATTTTGTTTTATAGAACTACATGCATGAATCTCCCCAGTCTTCCACACATATCCTCCCTACTGCCTGTTAATGCATTTACAGGAAAGCAGCTTTTTTAAACTTCAGTGATTTGGGGAGATAATTTCTATTTAGTTCAACAGGTGGGAAACTTCAAAATAATTTGACTTAATCAGCAAAAAGGACACTGCTTAACTATTACCAATAAACTAATTGTTTTGCTATTTTGTTTCATGATCTTTTATGTTTCAGTAATGAAGTACTTTTCTAAAAGTATTTTTTGCAACAACAACCTGAGCACAGGAAGGAGGTTTTCTTGCTTAGTTTGGCTCACATATGAGCTATGTACATTTCAATGCCATTAAAACAAATACTATATGATCCTGTAATTGCTTAACACACCCCAAACATTAATGTGGTTCATATATTGTGTTTGATCACCCATTATTTTTTTTCTAAAGGATTTTTCAATACTACACTAGCTGCCTTTTTTTTACTAGCTAAAGTATGGTTTTTTTGCGGCACAGCATAAATACGATAAAACTCCTGTGAAATCAGTAACAAGATGTTATCACTCTTTAATGTCTGTTCTTATTATTAGAAAGCAGAATTACTGATTTAATAATGAAGTCTTAATTTTGTTCTTTCACTCATTTTAAACAATACACAAGATTGCCAAAACTGCCTGTACGTTGGCCCCTTTTCATCTAGACTTTTAAGTATACCTCCAGCAACCTAGCTGAACATAAACTCAAATGGTCCTCAAAATTCTGTGAAACACATAAGAATCAGCACTGAACATGTACATATTTCTCCCTAGCTGGTATTACTAAATATTTCAGACTATTCTAAAGAGCCCAAAAACAAATGTTCTCCCTTTTTCCAATGCACAACCATAACTAACCTTTTTAAATAATGAGCATTGACAATTAGTATGCAGCATATAGGTTAGGAGATCTCAGGGTAACTGCTTCTGAGCATCAGAGAAGTTGCATTTTACTCTTGGATTATTTTTGTTTTCCTAACTATAAAAGAAGCATCTCTAAAACACACCCTTAGTAACTCACAAAATAATAATGCATTTGTTAAGTCAAAATGATCTCTATTGAGATCAGTTCTACTGAAGTCAATGAAGTTATCTCCAGAATGAACTGGAAGTTCATTCTGGAAGTTTACCACACCGAGAGTGTAGTAACACTCTCATCATTTAAAGTAACGACTTACTCCATTAAGATTACTTAGAGAGTTTTTACTGAAATCTCAGAAGTAAAACACAAATGAACCTTCATTCTCAGTGCTGTTTTTACCAAAGATCTTACTCAACAGATAACATTGTGAAATATATTGTGATAAAGCACACATTAGAAGTTAATTTTCATTTTAGTTCAAGTCTATGATCTAGATTTTCCAAACAGTAGTTTTGTCTGAGATAAAAAGCATGTCTTAGGCAAGATCTGATTTTTCAAGAACAGATGCTCAGCACTTCATAAAAATCATGCCTGTGTCTCAAGGTAAGTGCTCAGTTATTGAGAACCTTTATAACTATGGTGATTTGCTTGTGCACTACATTTTTATCAGCTACATTTATTCATATGTCCAGAGATAAAAAGCCTATTTTCTTTTATTTTCCAGGAGAAGAAAAAGCCTTATGTAAAAAAGTCATCATAACAAACTGAAAACACATGTCAGAAAGTATTGACAAATATTTGTCAGAAATGCTTTTAGAAGTGCATTCTCTGTTTAAGATTTATAAGTTCACAAATATTTTAAATTAATGTTATGCTTTTATCACAGTTTACTTCTGTGAGAATAAGATTTGAACTTACATAGATTTCCTAAGAAACTCTGCAATACTTGTTTACATAGAACCCCCCAAACCCTACCTATTTATGTGACTGGTTGGTAATACTGTAGTACATACAAATGTAATACCTACAAAATCATAACGCGCTGAGTTTAATTCTCCAAACTCCCCAGAAAGTAAACATTCAACATGTACAATACGTGGAGTTTTCATTTACCACAAAATGATCTCCACTGCAGCTAACAGGAATTTATGYGAGATCCTGCATAAAGGCGAGGCAGTATTTTACAGGTTAGCAGAGCAGAATACCCACATGTTTTTACCAGGAGGTGGTCTAATCCAAGAAATTTGACTTTCACTTAGCAGATCACAATTGCCTAGCACATTACAGTTTTTTATTTGGTTTAAGACCCTTTTTTATTGAAGAATAAAAAGGAATACACGACCTTCGGGCAAAATAGCTAGTTTGGTCTATGCCAGTCTCCAGGGTGACACCAGTGCTGGAAAGGCAACTGCAAGCAATGAGAGGACTCTAAATTCACCATGGTAGATGTACCCTGGGGTCAATGTTCGAGAAGACTTACGCGGTACATGACAAAGACATGACATCGCCCATTTGATGAAGAACATCTTGCAGACTAATGGAGCCCAGAGCTAGGGAAGAGGAACAGAAATAGACAGAGCCAGGGAGAGCCAGGCTGCAGTGGAGATCAGTGAGCAGCCGTGGTGTCTGGTGCCTGCGGGGAAGCTGCCCTGCCCGCGTCGAGCCGGACCTGGAGCCTCACCGAAAGCCATGTCTATCGGGTATAGCCCTTCCCTGTGCAGCACTGAGCTGCCCCAGAAAGTGCCCGGCTGCTTCGAGGGCAGGGTGCTCAACACTGCCCAAAACAGCTTTTGGGAACCAAGCTGGAAATTTTCAGCAGATCTTTTTCCCCTTGTGGATTTGTTCTGCCAGATGAGGCAAAATTCCTAAGAATTTTCTCTCCTCTGGTTCTTTTTCCCACTTACTTGATTTACTTTTGTTATCCAAAAACTAAACAGAATTGAGAATATATGAAGACAGAGCAGTCGCAGCCAGCATGGCACTGGCGGAGATGATATCACGATATGGGATTGCCTGTGAATTTTTTTTGGTTCTAAGATCAATTCTTCAAACACTGTTTGTTTTCTAATCCTATGTCAATAATGCTTAGACATGTGTCATATGTACTACTTTTCTCTGAATTACTGTAATGTTACAAGGAAATTATCTACAAGAAACTGAGGAGAATGAGAAAGCAAAGTGGATGAGAGCCTTTTTTGACAAAARATGAATGATAAACACTGCCAGGGAAGGAGGTTTTCTAACCTATAATGCGCCAACATCAAAAGAGGTTTATAGCACTGCAGATTGTTGTTCCCTTGGAAACAAATCAGTTCAAAAAACACTGCAAAGATTTAACATCATTATTAAAACTGAAAAATTCCTAGAACATTTTTAGTGGAATCTCTTAAGGTCCAATCCTGCAGGTCCCTTTCCTGTAGCACTTTGAATTAAACCATCTGGTAAAAGACAGTCAGATGGGATCTTCACCTAAAGTCCAAAACCGGACTAGAAAGTAATATATACAAAATTTGTTTCAGTCTTGTATTCTGACTTGAATATTGGAGTCTTTGAATTATGCCATGTTGAGCTTTCATTGCTTTCACTACTGCAGTATCACATTTGGAATTTCAGTGGTTCCCAAGTACTTGACTGTGCTAATATGTGGAAATCAATCACTGGCAGAATAAAACTTCAGGTGCGGACAAACAGGCCGGTGATGAAACAGAAATTCTGATACGGAGGCAGAAGAGGATCCAAAGGTTGCATCCTTCACTGCCTGAGGTTTCAGTTTATTGTTTTATAAGAACAGAAGGTTATTTGCTAAACAGGAGTTCTGAATATCCCCCAAAGGTTTTGAAATACCCACCTCGGTGTAAATCAGCAGTGAGTGCAATGAAGCCAGTGAAGCAGAACTACAGTCAGGACTTGAATACTTGAAACCAGACTTCTGCAGGGAGACTGCTTTATAATAGCACATACACTTCTTCCTGGACTCGTGTTTTAAAATCTCTGATTAAAATTTTTGATTGCAAACAATCAAACATCCCACAAAGCTGAACTTCTTCTGTGACTTAACTAGATTAAAAAAATAACAAAACTAACCCACAGAAATTTTAAGAAAAAGCAGTATTCCTATTTGGATGATCCTCTCGACACAATACCTCGAACAACCCAGATCACTGACACACATGAAAGTAGTGTTACTCCACACAATCTACTCCTGTTGTGTACATCTGCTACTTGTGCAACTGTGCAAATGGCATATGACCCAGAAGAGTTATATTCTCCCAGCTGTTTCTAAAYTGTGCACCTCTGGTCTATGGCATTGGCTTCGTCAATGTTGCAGGTAAGGCCCCTATGTTYTGCTTTTAAAAGGTGCTGCAATATCTATCTGTGGGAGGTATTACAGAGCATTCAAATTATACAGGACAGAGCAGAGTGCTCGAAGGACTAAATGGAAGGATTTTATGTTGATTGTGTCTACACTTTATACATACAGATGGAGAAAAAATACAGTATTTAGTCAAAAAGAGTTTTGCACATTTGAACATGCAGTTGCAAGGATTTCCAGCAACTGTGTACACTCGTATTTTTACATGTTACAAAATAATTCTTATTTTTCCTATTTATAGTCTTTCTCTTTGCATGCACTCCGTCTGCCACTTCTCATGAAGGCTATGGGGAAAAACATTATTAGATCATTGATCTTCAAGAAGAAGGCAAATTTGCACTTTTAGCACTCAGACCACATAATATGCAATGCATCCCAGACAGTCTATATCTCTGGGCATCATAAAGACAATACACTGAAAACTGTAACAGCCTCTCAGCAGAAGTATTAATGTGGCTTTTGCAATACATATCATTTGTCAGATATAGCTATCTCCATGTCCATATGATATAATGAGTTACCATCTCCTGTCAGTGTATATATTTGCATTACCTTACTCATTTACTTTATGCCTTGCGATCAGAACAGACTCAAAATGATCCTTCCAAAATAATCCAATGAGTCATGCAAAAACTTGTTTGAGGAATCTAGATACCAGCTTATCACATCAGCTCTGACCCTCATGGATAGCACAGTGTTATAGATTAAACTAAGAGAGAAAACTCAACTAAGAAAGAAATTTCAAAATAACACCAAACATGTATAAGAACAGAAAATCATCTCTATATAATATTCATCTTATTTTGAAAAACTCTAATTGTGCCTAAATTATGAAGTAATTATATTTATGCAATTCTACTGCAGTAAAGTTACAACAGCATTTGACAGATCGTGGAGTATTTCTCAGTGGAATCAAAGATGTTAAAAATTGGCATTTTGTCTATAATATGTTTATTATAGCAAGTGCTACAGCTGAGGGAAAAAAAAAGGCAAAGCTTTCTGGCATAAAATCATTTCTTTGGGTTTGAAACAGATGCAGCAAACGTCAAACTAGCTGTCTCTAGTGTAACCCTGAGGAAGGTCTTGTTTATACAACAGCATGCTGCTTTTCTCAACATGTGAGAGTTAGTCCCTTCTCTAAACCTGCTTCTCCCGCAAAGCCTGCTGTACCTTGGTTATGACATTCCACTAAATCTGCATGTGACTCATAAAATGCCAGTGTGATGTGCCTTTTATTTAAACACTTCAGACTCATTAGTCTGTTTGGATAACAGAGAGTGTCATAGTTTATATTTAAATGTTCAGATTCACTACAAACCCAGCCCTCCCTTATAATATTTGACACCYTGAATAAATTTGGTTTACAGAGAACAGAATTTGCTCTTTCATGAGCGTGAATCTTCCAGGGTTTTATCTTGCCTTTTTCCTTCACTATTTCCTATCATTCACGACATATGTAGGTAGCAGTGTCTTGTCAGAAAGAATTTGTTCCTTGAGAGGTTTGCCAACAAACTGGCTAACAAATCCTTGAATCGTGTTTGACAACTTTTAAGACCATCTCTGAACAAATATTGGCAAGCACGATTATAGACCTGTGACCCAGACAACCCAATTTGTTAAGTCCCCCCATGGCTCATAACTGGAAGACCCTGTTAGCAGACAGCCGGTAATTAGATGGCTTATCTCTCGAGAAGTAACTGCCAATACTTAAAATATGTACTTTTTCCAAGTTGCTCCCTCCCCGAGCCCCACGTGGGAACTTTAAGGGAAAAAGTTCCATTTGTTCAAAAATAAAACAGCCGAAAGCTAGCTAACGTAGCTCGACACAACCTGATTAACAGACTCTTGGGTGGAACTGTCTGGACAGCCTTGTAAGACGTTAAAGTGATCAACACCTGACATCTGTTAGCAAAGAGGCACTCTGAGGTAAAGAGCAACTAAATAGACCAGTACTTAGACCAGTTTAACTTTTTCATGAGGTGATATCCTTCCTGACACTGTAATCTGTTTTCCTGGAGTGATGCAAGACTTAAGTAAAAGAAAACAACTTGTAGTCCTTCCCTCCCAATATGCAGTATTTATTTTGGGGGGCAAAGAACAATGAAGAACTATTTATCCCAGTTTCAAATGGAATAAAAATGACTTCAACACTAAATTTGTGCTAACACCTAAGCAACTGTGATTCTTAAAATGAATTTTTTTCAGTGCTACTCTGACATGAACAAACAAAAAACCTATTAGAAAGAAAATGGTCAATTCTCCTGACTACTGAGGTAGAGAATATTCAGAACATAAAGTTTCATTTATATGTGTTCTATATGGACACTTATTAAGGCTTTGAGTGATGATTAATAATAACAAAGAAGGAAAAGCAAAACAACATAGTCACAGGTGAGAGAGGAGCTTCCTGAAAGTACTAAAAGAATGCTTTACTCTGTCTGCATTTTTAGTATATCAAGGATATACTTTATTTAAGAAGTCCAGATTCAAAAGCAAGGATTTTTGATGAGCTTATCAAGACCATAAAAGAGAGAGAGAGAAAAAAATTTTTAAAGGTCTACAGGAATAGAAATGGTTTTGTGTTATATATCACACTGAAAACCCTATTAAGTACTTATCACATTGTCATCAGGACTTTTAAAAAGCTATTAACTCCTATAAACAGAAATGCTAAAAATTGTAATTAATCCTGCTGTAAAAAAAAAAAGCTATAACAAGAAAACATCCCCCACACAATAATGCTTTTACCAGTGGCCAAAACCCTGACCATAAACACAGATATAACGGCCTTTTTTTTTTCTTTCCTAACACAATATTTGCTATGCTCTGTATAATAATGCTGGTTACCTTTACACTTCTTTTTCTCTGTCTGGTATTCCCGGGCACTTGACATGACTTGAAAGTTTGCTTTTGTATGGCCTGGCTGTAAAATTGTGCTCGTCCAAGCTGAAGCATGTAGACATCGTGAAAGCTGCTGTCTGCTCCTTGGGATATCATCAATTTTGGAACGCCTTTTCCAACACAAATGTTTTTCTGCTATGACCACTACATTCCACTTCTGATTTCTGTCAGGCAGGTGAATCAGTCTGTCCCGGGACAGGAGGCCACTTTCTGGAGGTTTGGCAAATACTGCAGGGTTACAGACTGTTGGCATTGCCAAAATCTTGCTCAGGTGTGGTGTTTTGGAAAGCAAGTGGTTCCCCAGTTGTCCCGGTGCCATGGTATTCCCATGCATCTCCACCGGACCGCACTGGTACGATGCCAAGCCTTTCAGCCATGCCCCTTCAGCAACCACAGTTTCTCTTCGGTACCATTAAATATAAAATTTCCGCATCTCTGAAGCCTGAACGAGTAGGCAGCTCTATGTGGACAGGTTAACGCTAGATGTAACTTTCCCAACAYCACAACTAGCACATGGGCCCCAGGGGAAGTTACCACCCATTTATTGCCTCGCTCATATGATCATTTGAGGTCTTGTAGGTCGAGGCTGGTCGTGAACAATTTTCAGATACTTAAAACGCAAAACATCAAGGATTCAGCCTTGTTTGACTTTGCTSTTATTGTAGGCTGACCTGAGGGACACTCTGTTACCTAAGTGTTACATTCTTATGTGGGCATGCTTAGCCGTCACGCTTGTGATACCTCCTGCCTTTCTCTAGTGGTGCTCATAGGGCAGTATCAGAGACACGCATTTTATCACAGGAGCTTGGACATTCAGGTCCTCTGTAGATAACACCACTAAAGCAGCATGATTTGATCTAACTAGTCAAAAAGCTTAGGTAAATTTATTTATTCTTTTATACAGAAGGCTCTGAAATAGCATCAGTTGATAAATCCATAAATCTAAATACAGCCCATATTCTATTCTTGGGGCAGCAAAACTAAATGTTATAGAAATGCCACTTCACAGATGATATTCCACATTTAAAGAAATTATTTTATTTTAGATTATATGCATCCAAATTCAAATAAAATATTGTTTTATAACTTGCATGCAGAAAATGTCAAATTCCAGTCATTTGATGACTGATATCCATTGTGGTTAAAATCATTGTAAGATTCTGCTATTTTTGAGGGACCTAAGAGTAARTTTTACATAAATTTCACTTAGTAAAGTCACTGATATTCATATTAGCAAATAAATGCATACCAAGTCAGTAATTTTCTGATAAAAATGTTTAAAAATAAGTTTGGAATTCAGTTACCAGAACTATCATACTATTGCTAGTTTTAAAAGTTTTGTCTTAAGACTTCCATTAAGTGGAACATTGCTAATATAGGACATATTCTGAAGATTTAATTATGGTCAGTATTAAATACTGTTATTGTATCTTAATCCCTGTTCACATACATAGTTTTTCTAAATATCATATTTAATTTCAAATGTAAATCCATGCTTTTCTTTCTGCTTGTAGTTTAAGCTCACTTGATGCTTGAAATCTAAGGTCCATTCCTTCTACCCTCTGTATCTCAGCTGGACATCAATAACATGAATTTGAATAGGAAACTATCTGGCAACACAGCCTTCGGTGCATAAGGCACGTGAGATTACTAAAGAATTTGTTCTTACCTCCTTACTTCTGGCTCTATAGATCTGGTCTTAGTTCAAACTTGTTTTTATTAGTAAGATTAAAAAGTGACTTTAACTGTGGTAATACGGCAAGAGAATATCATCTGTAGGAGGATAATCAGATTTAAAAGAGAATAGTGAAAGCAAACCAGAAAATACTAGGAAAAATTTTTTAAAAAGGAAAATAATGAAATAGAAAATTTTCTGTTTTCCTAATTTGAACACTTTTAGATCTGGTAGACCTCAAAATAAGTTTAAACTTAGAGGGAAAGACTGGATAGTTCTGGTAAGACCCTCTGGGAGCTGAATGGAACTTCCCTGTAAGATCCAAACCGAACGTGGCCGTCTCCCTCTGTTTGGCATGGACAGGAATCGCGCACCACAACCCAGCCCTCCTAGGATTTCTATAACCTCAGATAATGTGCCCTTCAGTTACTTTCACTTTCTAGTTATCTCCCTGCATGGATAATATATTTATGGATAATATATTTATATAAATTTGGGATCCTAGCATGTGCAACATATATATATATATATATACACACATACACACACACACACACACATATATATAGGCATGTCTATGCTTCTCTCATAAATACAGATATCTTATGCTTTGCCAATTTCTTGAAAAGACCACTGACCCCACTTAAGCCTCTACTCTGTGAAAAAAAAACTCAGTTAAATAATTTACACAGTTCTTGCTTTTCATCCTGGAAATGAGATCAGTGACTCATAATCCAGACTGTTCAGTCTTGTTAGGCATAAATTGCTACATCTTTTCCCCAACTTTATCTTTGATATTAAAGAATATCTATGCTGTCTTTTTAGCCTATATCATGAGGATTTGCTTTAGCTTTGATTTAAATTAAAAAATGTACATTTAAAAACACAGTTACACACAATGGTAAAACTTGTGTTCCCTAAAGATTAAGAGAGATAGTCACAAAATGCATACAGATTTTTACATGTAGCAAGGAACTCTAAAACTTAATTTAAAAAAGAAAATGAAAACAKATTTTCCTATTTCTGTTTGCAAAGCATCTCAGGGATTTTTAAATATGATAATGGGCACATTTAAGTGATGAGAATAACCTGTTGCTATTACAGCTTCTATCCCTTGGAATTTGCCCAGGCAGCGCTGCACAACGGCTAACCCAGGGTCAAGCAGCTTTAGCTTTCCTTTCCTTTTAGTTCCCTTTGAAATTTGTCTCACTACTTTGATTCCTATCTTAGCTGCAGTTTATTTAATTTTACAAGCTTCTACTTCATAAATTCTCTTAAGTCCGCAGGGACATTCTGCATTCAAATTTTGCTAGATGGAGAGTAAGTATTAAGGAACTACCACGGAGGGATCTCATATTTTGTCTTCTTTTCCTGTATTTCTGTGCTACAGCACATATGTATAACCTAAATTACCATTCAGCTTGTTAAGATGTTAAATTACAGTTTCACTACAGGATGACATTATTTATTCTACTCCTTTTCTTTCAACAAATCTCACTTGAATTTTTCAAAAGATTTTTTGCAACAGAGAATGCAGTTTAAATCTTTTACATCTGCTTCTGGTTTTTTGATTTTATCCTTAATAAAGTATGCTAATTTAATTTTGTCTGAGCTCCCTAATTGTGAGAGAAGTATCTCTCTCTCCCTCTAGCTACTCTTAAAATGGCCATAATCAAGGGTGAAAGCAGGACAGCCTCCTGGGTGAATTACGACTAAAACCACAGGCCCCGTTTCAGAGTAAAGAGGGACTAATAAGAAGGGTCTAGAGCTTTTTCTTGTCAACCTAAGTAAAGGAATCATCAAGTAATTTCAGAGGTATTTAAGTAGGATATTGTGGCAGCAACCGACACCTGAGCAGCCAACATTTCAAAAGACTTTCTCAGGTTCCCATCAGAGTGCCTCTAAAGGTAAGGCTGTTTTAGAGAAGAAGCAAAGTTTAAGCAACGAAGGGCCAATCGAGCTAACCTAAAAGGACAGGCAAGGAAAAATCCTCAGAAACTGTTCATTACAGACCAAGCTAAGACTCCTAATGGGTGAACATGAGGGACGGTCTGCCCTCAGAGATGCAGTGTTATCTGAGCAGCAGTACACAAACGCCTGCAAAAGCAGCAGAATAATTCATTGGTTTCCATCTCAAACAGTCACATGCATTTCTTTCCGCTCCTCTATCTGCCAGCTGTGGTAGAGGCGATAGGAAAAGCCTCTCCCTTCTGCAGCACATCTCGAGAGCAGCGAGTCCTAGCTGCCAGGAGGACRGGGCTCTTACTGCAGTGAGCTGTGCAGCTATCCCCAACTTCGACCCCGACAAAAACTCAGGGTGCGCAGGAAAGTACCGAGAAGAGCACTAAGAGAGTGCCCGTTCAACGTACTCACCTTAACCTAGGGTGAAGGCACCTAGGGGCACTGGATTACATCCTGCCTGATGTACCCTGAGAGCTACACCCTTTGTCCCATCTTCAGGATCTGGCTTGGTACGCGCAAGAGTGGCATTTGTATTACCATTACTATTATTATTGCTTTATACAGTGCTAGCTCCAGTTTGCCAACTAGATGCATCGGCAGTGAAAGCTGCAGTATCAGAGTATCATGCTTCCCGCTCCACACAGTCTACACTGCTCACACATTTTTGGGGAGCGCAAGCATTTCTTTCTTTCTTTTTCACCCTCAGCAACAGGCCATCATTTAGCCCTGAGGCAACAGGTAAATCACCAGTTCTGGGACGTCACAGGATTGCCATTTCTACATTTACAAAGACATCTCCTCTCACAACAAACAGTTGTTTTACTTTCCAAAACTGCTCACACCCTTCAAGAATTTCAGCTTGTAGCTGATCAAAATAACAGCCGTAGATGAGTATATTAGCAGTCTCTAAATTGTCACTAACTGACTTGATTGGAAAACAAAAGACTGAGAAAAGTGACTTTTTTATACAGGTTTACCTCTTCTAATATTTGAAATGTACTGCAAACTGAGCAGCAAGTGCAAGCATTTTTACTATTTTTTAAACATTGAAGTATACAAGCATCTAAGGACATCGAAGTGGGTTGGTTTCTAAGAGATCAGCTAAGGCAAATGCAATCAGGATTATGACTGAGGAGTGCATAGTAGGTTGATCAAGCAGCCCAGCTTTGTATGGACCAGTCCAATAACACTACATGATTTTTACTTAACAACTTAATACAAAAAAATAAAAAAGCTGCAATCACCTCCCAGCCAGTAAAATTAGAACCTGATTCATGTTTTGTACAAGCATTTTAGAGCATGCAAAGTAACTATCAGTAAAAGCGAGTGAGTTACATGTGTGTTTATGCTTGGAATGATAAAACTATCTGTGCCAGAAAACTATCTGTGCCAGACGAGGCTAAGGTTACCCTTCTCATTAGTGTTGCAGTTCAGAGCATTTTCTTTTCTTTCCTTCATTTTGCTTCTCTTCTTCTCTACTCTCCTGCCCTCCTCTCCCCCCTTCCCCTTCTCTTTTCTCCAGAACAACACCAATATATTTTCTTCTTCTTCTTTATCAAACATGGAAACATTTCTCAATGGAGTTTCCTAACTTTTAAATCAGGCTTGTGTTTGCTTCAGTAAGGAGGAGGATGGAGCATGGATGGATGGAGCTAATACAGACTGGCCAGATTCTTATTTACAGATATCCAAACTGTGATTTCATATAATGTGCTAAAAAAACCTTTGAGAACATGTGATTTATATCCTCAAATTTTAAAATGTAAAAGTAACAGGTGCTATATGACAAAAGTGCACAATGAGAGACAAAAGACTTGAGTGAGAATGTGGAACTAGTGATGTCTACTGAAACCACTATGTCGTTTCTGGTATTTCAGAAAGATGTGTGTGCTTATGTCTGTGGAAGCAAACAGCACCAGGATTATTTAACCCATGACAGGAAAATCTCCCTTTAATTGTGGCAATATTATAAAATGTTTAAATATTACATTTTAGAATATAGTTTTAAATATACTGAAGTATATTTCAATGTATTCAAATAATCTTTTGGACAAAGCTTAAATCATTATGAAAAATGGTGCACAGATATAAAATGTAAAAGGTTCTTAATACATAAAAAAGATAATATTAACAAACTTGCACTATACAGTGCAATAGCTTTATACTGGTTCTTGCTGCCAGATAACATAAACGATGGTTCAGTATGAACCATTGAAACTGCTTTTTAAAAACACATCATATTTCTATTAACTATTAAAGAAATACTAGACACTTATTTATCTCATCAGGAATCTGGGCTTGACATTGCACTCAAGTTTCTAAATGTAAGAAAAAAAAAATTTAATCAAGAAAAGACTATCTAGAGGAATGTGACAGCTCATCTGCAAGGTAACCAGAGGCAGCTTCTAAGCAAATGGTTCAGGGTTTTGGTATATAAAGCACTATCTGAAACCTTCTAGCTAGAGAAATGAACAGGAGTTCTGTACCTGGATATGGAAGCTTGTGACAGCTACAGAGCTGATAAAAATACTAGAAGAAAAAGAAATGAATGACCAAAGGTATATGGGAAAAAGCAGTAAGATGTTTGGATATACAATGGAACTGGGAAAGTGGCATTACACAATACATACACTTGAAAGGTATTTGACCCTCTCCTAGTTGTACACGACGCATGGGAGGGAGGTTTCTTGGGGAGCAGCGTACACCTGAGGACACAAGAACGCCCGTGCTGTTCAAACCGAACAGCCAGCTCGGTTACTATGCCCCAGCAGTGACCATCGGTGCATGCCAGGGGAAGAGGAAGGACACAGCAAGCACATGTAAGAGTTCCCCAACAGTCTGCCAACCGCCAACTATTTTCAACCCAAGGGATTTCCCGAACCCATGTAGCCTATCTACACAGTAGTAAGACCCAAACGATCCTTCTTTAAAATGACACTCCAGGCTCCTACCATGTAAACTTCTTGCAACCACAACATCCTTTGGCAACAAGCTCCAATATCTGCCTCCCTTTTATGTGAAGAACCACCTCCCTCTTAACCAAGGTTAACCAGCCTCTTAACCAAGGTTAACCTGATGTCCTTATGGATAGCGATGCATTATTACTCTCTTCATGTTATGTTAGGTAATTCTTTTAATACCCAGGAACCTACTAAAACAAATTAAGTGATAAGGCAAAGCATTATTTCCAGATTACTGGATCAAAATTTCATAAAAAAGATCCTAAAAATGTATAAATTATAGTGCAACCATTTGGGAAACAAAGTTGCCTTTCAAATAACTGCCATAGTTTTTGTAAAGTCTTGATTCTCAGATCAGTTTGGATGGTCCTTCCTCACGCTGGACCTTCAAACTCCACCCAGGGAGGAATGGATAATGTATTTAGCCACCATTTACTAACAGCAAATCCTGGGTAGATGTGCACATAATTGAAGCTCATTGTTTTTTCAAGAAGATTAAATAATTTAAGCCATTTTTGTTCTAGAATTGCTCAAAGAAATCCTGCATCTTGAAATAGCACTACCAAAAACTGCTGTTCAAGAACTGAGGCTTGAGCAATGGTCAAGTAAAAAAGAGGTACTAAAACTAGCAGTCATGACAAAGATATAATGAGTTTGTGAAAGCCAAAAAACAGCTAGTGATGATGAAGTTTACCCAAATAATGCAATCACAGACATCTTCAGAAAGACCAACGGCAATGTGAGGAGAGGATTCTTTAGAACCTGTAATAAACTGAAGCTTGGTACAGCCCTAAAATAAATGGTTTTCAAGCTACTGATAACACACACACAAAGCAAATCTGAAAGTTCAGCTTTCCTATTTTGAAGCCTGATTTCTTTAAACCTTTCTTTAAAACGTTCCCTTCTTTTATGATCAACTCAGTAGTAAATCTGATGCTTCTGAAGAACAAGAGAAATCCATTTAGGGAGTGTAAAATATATTTTATTTGCATGGAAATAACTAGAAAATGCTTGATTGGATAGTAGCACTCCCACAGTTCATCGTCAGCTTTCATCGGCCCCAGAAATCACTGTCCTCTCTCTATATACAACTATATATAAAGGACAAGAAGTGTGAGCTCATTGCTCTGAGGTATCAGAAGAACTGGGCAGCAGTTCGTAGCCAGGCTTAGGAAGAATATAAAATGGCAGGCTGCAGATCCAAGGGTAAGCTTAGCAAAGGAAAGTGTTTTGTTTTATAGGCTAGTGGAGAAAACTTCGGAAAAACACAAGGACATTTTGTTTGTTTGTTTGTTTGTTAACTATTTTTACAGTTTTTTCATGCAAAATTAACACGTATGAGTTATATTAACAGCACTGTGCACTCACTCTAACCTATGGCAGCAGTAAAACACAGTGTTATACAGTCTAAGAATGGAACTCAAAATTTCTAACACTTAACAATCTGCTCCCATCAGAAATTATATTTCAGAAAGACAAGTTTCCCAAAAGAAGCATCTCTGGTTTTCAAACCTAACTTTAAAAGAAGTGGCTCTTCCACTACAATTTCCTTAAGCTTTCCTTTCCACTACAGAAAAGGATTATAGAAATGGACCAAATATACTGGTTGTTAATTGAAAGCAATGGAAAAGGAAAAAATACCAACACTAACAGAATGAAACATACTTAAAAAAATGGCTACCAGATGCTGCAAAACTAAAAAAAATACATGTCTGTTTGCTCCATTCACAGTGAAACCTAACCAGATACTATTTCTTTGAAAAACGTGTGCATCTTTTCTGGAAAATGCAGCAGGTATTCTTGAGCTGTAAGTACCAAACTGAAACACCACCCTGTTTCTCCCAAAGAAATAATGATTTCAGAGAACCTTTTTTTTTTCATGAAGTGAAAGAAAATCCCAACATATTATTAGAGAATTGTATAAAACGTTGAAACATTACAAAATGTTATACAGACTACTTTCCTTTTGAAACTTTTGTATTTATATGGCACTTCTTAAAATCACGTAAAACATTAAAGTTTGAAACAAAAAAGTTAAAATTAAACCAGAATGTCTGTAACCTAGAACTTACTAAGTGTGATATTTTTAACTGCATATTCAGAAATATGCTTCTAAGTAATAAGAGCCATCATGGAGTGATTCATAGCTTCATGCAAAAACATCCCACAATATAAATCTTGTTAACCTTTTGAAAATCCCCAAAAGCTCATTACAAAGCTGCTGAATCCTGGCATAACAAAACCTTATATTAAAGTATTTACTGTCCTTCTAAAAAGTCTATTACTTAAAAGAAACAATACATTTGAGTTAATGGGATTTTATCGTGGTCTTTTGGACAAGAAGTGTGGGACAGTTTGCGCTGTCAGACAGTGGTGTATGCCAAATTAAATTACCCTAGGAAAATCATTATAGAAATTTAGGAGAAATCATTTCTCATCTGATGTCACACAATAAAACTATTTTCCATCTGAACTAATGGCATATTTACAGGTTAGTGAGCATTACAGTGAAAAGACTCAAAAAGAGATCCTCTTCTATCCTACTTTATTATTTTTCCCAGTTGTTGGAAATTACATGCAAGCCCCTGGGAAATATTGTTTTTCAAATGCATTTGTTTGCATAAAAGCTGATTAATTTTCTTCTCTAAATGAGTTACCTGTTAAAAGAAATACTGCATATTAAATTCCACTTACTGAAAATATGCATTTATGACATTTAAATTATATTCCTTAAAGTAAGCACTTAATTTTATTATAATTCCTATCTTGATCTAACTTTACAGTCATTATCAAATAGAACAGTGTGAATATTTGAGTGTAGAAGCACAATGTTGGGGTCGATTATGAAACCAAAACACATTCAGGGTAAAATCCTGGCCTCACTGAAGTGCAAGAGTTGCTCTGGATTTCGCTGAGACCATTATTCTACACTCTGTTTTCATAGACCATGAAGGTGACATTATCGAGATCTATGATATTCTGCAAATACTATTTATTTTCTGAAGTTTTAGAACCCATTCTTGAATTCCGTCTCCAGTTTTCACTCCAGTAAGTGAAGTAAGATGGAGGCCTGTCTCAGGGCTTGTCCTGTGTCTTGGAGTAAATAGACACACAGAAGCCTTCAGTTGTAGATTAGTGCCAGTGAACGACGATGCTACAGCCAGAAGCTTCACTACAATATTTAAACAGCAAGAATTTTGTTATAAGATATGCTGTATATTTATTTCTTTGAAAGTACTGTATCATCTCAATGGGAAAACATTACTTTCCAACTTTTTAAATTTCCTATTCTATTGTACAAATGTATGGCAGACAGACCTGTAGTTACTGCCGAAATAGGACTAATTTTTAAAACGCTTATAATCTTTCTCCAGGACTCCATTCACTGTAATTTCTGATGCTAACTGTAAAGCTGATGATGGACTATGGGAATGCTAGCATCCAACTGAGCATTTTCTAGTTACTTCCATATACATAAAGTATATTTCACACTCCCTAAATGCATTTCTCTTGTTGTTCTTTAGAAGCATCAGATTTACTACTGAGTCGATCAYAAAAGAAGCAAAATGTTTAAAGAAATTAGGCTTCAAAATAGGAAAGCTGAACTTTCAGATTTGCTTTATGCGTGTGTGATCAGTAGTCTGAAAACTATTTATTTATGGCTGTACCAAGCTTACGAGAACAGAACGTGTCTGTCTCAACTGCAAGACATATTATGCCCAGCTCTCCCCTCCTGAATCATTACTTTATCTGAATGTTTGGTCATCATCTGAGTTACGTGTACATCAAAGAGGTTAGGCAAGCCTGGACATTTATAACTAGCATGGTTACAAAAGTATATTGATGAGCACAGAGACTGCAAAACCTGTAAGTCCACCTTTTCACTTGTCAGCTTCTAAAGCCAATCAAGTACACAATATTAGGGGTTCATTAGCCCCATTTGCATTTCTGTGTTAACTTTATTTTGACTGCATTCTAAGAAAAAGTGATGGTAGTTTGGACTTTGTTAACACTGGTCTTTGAGTTTACTTTTTTGCATAAAAATATTGTACCTAGTGCATTTATTTAACTTTTTATTTTTAAATGTACACATTTATAATGGGTTTTTACTTTTCTGAAATCCTTCCATGTCACCTGAATTGAATACAGAAAAGTTTGAAGTTCCCAATATCATTTTGGAAATTTTGAACTCTTTCTTTATTAAAGCCAAAGGCATATACACTCACAGATGTGGGCTACGAAATAATCAAAGTGTGTTTTTGAAGTTGAGATGTCAAAACATTCAAAATATTTCTCCTATGGCAACTGTAAAATGTAGTAATGCCTAGTACCCCCAGGCCAAATTCTACAACCTTCATTCAGACAGAACTCTTCCAGACTGCACTAGAAACTGGAGGCTTTGGGCAGTGCCTACAGAAGAAAAATTCTTACTGCAATAAAAATGTAACATATGCACAGAGAAATGACCTACCAAAAAACCAGTATAATACAGCCTATTATTTTAGGCAACTGGATTAGTTTTGGATGAGATTCTGCTTTCATATTCCAGTGACTCAGTAACAGAATCTAAGTTTTTATTTTCATTCATTAGGAAAGGAGTCCTATCTGGCTCTGCCCTGTGGTAATTACACAGCCAGAAGTCTGAAAGATTTTTATGTCATCCATATTTCTTTTTGCATTCGCACTCATGTAGGAAATTTCATCCCTATAAYGGGAAACAGAAAATATAAACTGTTTCTAATAGAAAGCCCTGGGCATCTCCAGCTGCACCAACACTTTTCTTCTTCAATGAGCTTTTTTTTTTTGTCTGGCAATTGTTTTCTTTGCACATATTTGTTCTGCCCACTCCTCTCTAAAGAAATGCTGAAAATGTAGGCACTTCCGATTAGGCTTTGTCTCCACTGAGCTCAGCTGCCATGCAAGGGGAAGGCCAGGAGGATGGGTCTGGCGCTACAACCTGTACAGGTTAGGCGAAGGTAAAGCGGGTATACTGCATTTTAGACCCCATCATTTGCCATCACGCAGCATAAGCTACTAAACACGCCCACAAAAACCATAGCAAATTTAAGCCCTGTAATAAAAGGTCAAAAAACAAAACTGTGACATGAGACCGAACAGAGCACGTGAGCGAGCTGGAGAGACTGAGAGTTATATGTCAATGCCACAACTTCTTGCAAAAACAGGTATTTGTTTAATTAAATTATCATGCCAAGAATGACTACAGAAGAATGCAAAAACTTTCCAGTGGACCTTGCCTATCCTAGCCTCAGGATACAAATTCCCTCCCAGTTCTGAGGTGGCGGTGATGCTGATCCCGAGCCTGACACACCAATCAAGGACAAGGTAACTTAATTTCACCAGAAGCCGTGGTGCCCTCTGCCCTCGTCTTGCCATCTGTGCCCAAACTCTGCTTCAAAGAATGGCAAAGAAGCCACAAGAAGAATACTCAAACGATCCACCTTTGCATGGAAATTAAACACATACGCAAACAATATGTTGTACTACTAAAGCATGTATTTAAACAATATTCTGTTTTTCCTCCATACGTTCATTAAATGTTACTCTCCACCTTACATTCAGAACCCCAAAAGTAAAATTGCAGCCTTGTTGGTGGATACAGCTTTTAACCTTTGCTGGCCAACACCAGACAATGGGATGGGAGCTCTCTAGGGTAGGAGAAAGGATATTTGAACTGCCCAGAGAGTAAAAATAAACTGTCCCTTGAGCATAACACCAGGAACTGAGGCTTGTTTGTTATGACTTTCCCTATGTAACACATGCTGCATTTTACAAATAGGCTTTTAAAAGGATCTATTTATACATATTTCAACAGCTAAATGCCATTGACAAACAATATCAGCAGAACAATTCTTTTTCTTATGTGATTTGATGAATATTGAAAACTATTGCAGAAATCTGAAATTCTCTGGTTTTCTATATCATCTCCACATAACAACCAAATCTTTGTGGACATCCTGTTCTTGGACTAGCCTATATATCTTTTTGAAACAGCTAATTCATGTATAGCTTTCCAGTACTTTACAACTGAAAGGGATGAGATGGTAAATAGGACTTAAAATAGTTAAGCGTCCTTTTAACTCTGGATCTTCAGCCTACCTACAGACCTGGTCAATTATTATCTGGAGAGTGCTTAGCAATCAATAAAAAGTGAATCTGACTGTCTCACTTTGAACCTCAGGGAATGTGTCCATGTTACAAAATAACTTATGCTAACCTAGTCAGCAGAAACTGTCACTGTTCTGGCAGTTCTAGCAGGAAAAGTTGAAGTTGAAATGTGCATTTAGAATAAAATACAGCACTGTTGCTGAAGGAAACCCAAGGAGGATAGGAGTTTCAGGGGAAAAATGTAGGGGAAGATTACTGCATGCCTCCTATCTATGTACTCTGCATAGAGGGAAGACTTCAGTTCCCAGCACCAGTGAAATCAGAACTTTTTAAAAGCACCATTTTGCAGTAAATTTTGAATAATAAACCCTCCAAAAAAGCAAGAAATATTGTAGAGATGCTCTTAGGAAATATGGTTACCTGACATACTGCTGGGAGTTATGGATAAGTAATCATTCTTGTTCTTCTTCTGTCACCAATGTCACCTGCCAAGAAAAGGAAAAAAAACACCCCATGTAACACATCCATAAATGCAAGTATGTATAATAATTATGTTAATAATGTTAACTTTTAAACAGGAGGGAATGTTTTGGATCCTGAACACCACAGTCCATGTTGATGTCACAACACATTATATTAAATTCAATGCACCTTGTTGCATTGCATAGGGCAATGAATGCAAGTTAGGTCCAAAATCCTATTGGACTCGAAGATCTGTGGATACCAGGGCTTTGGAGGCAAGGTCAAAAAGAATGAGCTTGTACAGCTGACAGCTGCTGATGTGGAAAAACTGCTTCTGCTCACTTCATGGAACACTTTCCCCTAATTTTCTGTAAAAGTTCCTTTAGGTCTAATATGTAACTTCAGGAACAAATTCTTTTTTATCTCACTGTTTCTAATGATACATGTGCATTATTCTCAGATTCATTAAGAAAAGAGGATTCAGAGGAATTAGAAATCCTCTGCCTACAGTTATACTGATTCTTCTTCAATCATTTGAAGCACAGAAGTCTATTAACATCTACAAAGTTCTGAAATGCAAGTCAGTCATTTTACTCATTTGTGTAGCAAACTGATTTATATGTACTTATAACTCAGCTTCTGAACAATGGCATCTTCCATTTTATTAAAGGAATAACAGTAGCTGTGAGGAACTGAATTTGGTATCCTGAAGTCATGGTTTTAATATTTGGATTGCCTCCCTCTTTCAGATGTACATTCATACATACTGACATACTAAATTGTACTTCTTTCTGATTAGCAGCAAAGACTGAAGCCCTGCAAGGTAATTTTGTGTTGGGGAGAAAAATCACTGATACCAGTCACAGCATCTTTGTTCTGCAATATCTGTATTTATATTAGCCACACCACTTTTCAACCAAGGGTACCACAAGCAGCACGCCCTCTTTCAGGAATCTTATTCCCCCCAGAACGCTTCCCAGCTTGATCATCCTGCTTCTCTCTCTGGTTTAAACATAGACAACCCAATTCAAACAGAGACAATCCTACAGGTATTATTCCAAAATAGAGAAAAGATCTCATTAGAATTTTTAAAATAAGAAACTCTGGGCTTAAAATTGACCCCCTAACGGCAGTGTAAAACTGGCATGAGATCAGAATCAAGCTCTTCTGATTATCAGGAAAAATCTATCTTTTAATGTTAACATGTAAATGACTTTTTATAGGGGAAATAAAGTCTCTCTTACATTGTCCTAATCAACATTTTATGTTCATGAACCATATTTTGATCTTTTTTTGGGTTCCTTCTGTACACCCAGCAACCCAGCCAAGTTCATATTTCCACTTAATTGCTGTTTCTTTAGGAGCATTTCTTGTCCTTGAAATATCTTCCATCAACAGCAGGCTAAAAGGACATCATGAGCATCTGCTCTATTTAGGCACAGACTATGAAACCAGAATTAGAAAGCAGGTGAGTTAGAGCAAACACATGCACCATATAATTAATGTATCTGGGGCGCACTCTTGCAATTTCACCTAAGCTCATCAACCAACTCCGTCACCGCGTTAGCAAAGCAGAGAAAAATCCTGCTGAGGGGAAAAAACCTAGGTTTCCCTCGCGTAGGCACACATACGCCCGCCACCTCACGCTTTATCGCTGCTCTCCACAAGGCGAAGGGACGGACACATTGCAAGGTTTCGGCAGAAACGCGGCGTCAAATCGCGCGGGTCCATCCGCCGCGCAGAGCAGCGCCGCGCAGAGCAGAGCAGCGCCGCGCCGCGCCGCGCAGAGCAGAGCACAGCAGAGCAGCGCCGCGCCGCGCAGAGCAGAGCAGAGCAGAGCCGCGCCCCCTGGCGGCCGCGGGCGGCGCCGCCGGAGCGCGGGGGCGGCCGGGGGCGAAGCGGCTCCCCCTCTTCCTTGAGCCTTCCGCTCTGGTTTAACCCCGAGGAGGAAAACCACAGCGCTGCGCATCGTCCCTGGCTGACCAGCGAGCTGAACAGCAGCGGGTTTTTTTTTCCCCATGCAAATTTAGACCTTCTGCCTTAACGGCTCTATTATCTTCACTGTAATTTATGCTGTATCTTTTTCAACATTTTATGCCTCATTACATTAACTTGGCTTATCCGGTAAATCTTTAAACTAAATTAATTGCTATTGCAAGATTCAAAATTGCTTCGTGATTCAAAAAAAAAAAAAAAAAAAGCCCGCATCTCCAAAACTCCAAAACCCTTAATGCTTACTGTAATTGTAAAGCAAATGCAAAGTAAAATCAACTGAAAATTTTATAGCAGGAACTGGTAAAATATCCTCCAGCTTACATGTTTGACTGTGYGTTTTCTCTTTGGCTTTCCTTCCAAGCAAACTACCCGGGACTCTGGGCTCTACTCAGAAAAGGGAGCATCTCCTTAAACTCTTAGGAGAAAAGCAGACACTCTGCTTGATGTTTGCTATGCACAAACAGCACAACAGAGCCGCCAACAACTTTTTTCTTTTGCACCTGACATCTTGTGGTACTCCAAACTCCTTTACGGTCTGTCAATCAAAAGATTAAAGAGGATACAAATTTAGATCAGGACACCAATTAAAATCAGAATCTGATCCATCCTACCATGTCACAGGACCCAAAGAACTTCAGCAATGAGCCATTTCCCAGAATTTAATTGTGGTTTGGTGACTCAGTGACACATAAGTACTCCTGAAGTAAACAATTGAGTGT
The DNA here is from genome assembly GCF_003343035.1 of Apteryx rowi. Classification (NCBI taxonomy): domain Eukaryota; kingdom Metazoa; phylum Chordata; class Aves; order Apterygiformes; family Apterygidae; genus Apteryx; species Apteryx rowi. The sequence goes on from NW_020447619.1 coordinate 57,603, forward strand.
TTTAAATAAAAATTGTTTCTCCTGTAAATAATTACTTACTAATCCTAAAATTATTGTTTATATGCCAACTTATTAAAAGAAGTAGAAAAAAGGAGAAATACAAAGTTCCTCAATGAATTCTGTACAAAGAGAAAAATTCTAGCTATCCTGGGAGTTTTGCCATTTTTCCCAGTGAGACCAGGATTTGGCATGAAGGAAGTTGTCACTTGTGTAAAAAACTAATTATGAAATGTCTGACGGAAAAGATAGTCTTTTGTTTAAAGCATTATACTAAGATATCTGACTTTGGCACAGTCTTCCTCTGTCCCACAGTTTAAAGTGGAGAGTGTACATCCTCTTATTCTCCTCACATCTGTCTACAAATCAGTTTACTGGAGCAGGTATTATTTTTGCTACGTAAATGGAGAGCACCTRGCAAGATGAGATCTCCAATAGTCGGTCAGTCTAGCAACTGCCAATATAAACATGGCAAACGAGCCCATCTGTAATACCTGCTTTGTACCTGACAATGATTGGAATAGTCTTTCCAAATGCATGGGAAATGTTTTAAAATGACTCTTTTCTCCTGCACTTCATATGCCAGAAGTAAAGTTATTTCCTATTTTTCTTTCTAAGGATGTAGCACATTGATGGAAACACTGTGGAAGTACAGAACTATTTACCATTCCAGTATCCAAAACCTTGAATGTCTTCTGAGGACCCAGCATTGTGTGCTACTTTAAGCAAGGAAGAATTCTATGTGGTATCTACATTAATTATAGCAGTTTCCTCCAGAAGGCTGCATAAATATGGAAGATGCAGGATAAAATTGGATTCTTTTTCAGTGCCTGCAACTAAAAAGTATGTGAATGGACACAAATGGGAATGAGGCAGATGAGTCACAGTCTTGGCCTCTACCACATCAGGCCAAGAATTTATGGGAGCCTTCCTGGACTTTACAGAATAACTTTCTTTCTTTCCACAAGTGACACAATTTTTATGTTTAAGCTTTGCTAACAACACAGAAAGCAGTCTTCATTAGATGATCCTTTATGCGCTGAGCACTCTTGTTTGTCCACAAAGAGCTAGCCAAGGGTCTCATGGTTCCGAGTCACAAGTTCAGACCATTTAGGGCCACCCCAGAGGTTGGTATCCCAGCTCTCCACGTGATCTCCCCACCAGAGAGCAGAGGCAGCCGAAGGGGTAGCAYGCTGTTTTCAGTCACTAGAGTTCAGCCTTATTTTATTTTTTATTTTTTTTAACAACATAGCCCTCACATTCATACTGGATACCTCAAAAGAAAGCAGCAAAATATTTACTCTATTCTCTCAATGCAGATATCCTGAATTTTGTTTCAGATATACAGTCACATATCAGGAAAAGAATACTCCTATTTGACCAAAAATCAAAAAAGGCACATCTTTGGTATTTTAATCTCCACCGGCCTGAGATGGCCATATTTGGAATTAATTCTCAGGCTTTGGTCTCCAGTCTAGGCATGCTGTCAAGCCATATTGCCAATTATTGCACACACTTTCTTTTTTCATAACGAAAGGTGATTAACCAATTAACATTAATCAATGTGGTGAAGCGTTCACCCACTCTCACCAAGTGCCTCCGCCTACATACAAATGCACTGACTAAAATAATGAATATATAAAAGGGCTACAGTGCTTGGGGGATGAGGACTGAGAGGGTTTTCATCCTTACTCCATTGCTTCAGATTTAAGCAGTGGCAGCTAGTTTTGGCAGGCTAATGCTCGCTGTTTCTAATGCGACTGGAACTGGGCTGCCTTCAAGGGGAAGGGCCTCCTGCTGAGACCACGAGCGGGCAGGAAGAATGCGACGGCACACAGGAGAGGAAGGCTGCCAGCATGTCCAGGACCGAGCAGGACACTGCTGTGGGCCCGACAAGCGGCAGCAGCCAGGAGCTGGCTGACAAACCCCATGAGCAGCGAGAGAAGCTCTGCAAAGACACCCAGGGAAAACAGAGCATAAGGGGACAAAAGTTGGATAGCACAGAGTACTGGGGAGATTAAAAAGGGTAAGAAAACTGGAAAGGGGCAGAAATGAGGTGAAGATCTGCAGGGGTTTGCTGGGAAAGATGCTACGTAGAAGGACAGAGTGGAGTACATTTATGGTTTGGAGACTGTGAAGACAACGGGACGCAGTGAGGGAAGCAGAGATGTGAAGAGAGTAAATAGAATGATAAATAGTGACAACTGGAGTGGGAGAAAACAGTTTAGGAGAAGTGAGTGGAACCCCTTTCTGACTGGGAGATTCATGTTTTTCTGAACACATCTTAGACTGAATTTTGAATCTGAAAATGCCACTAGAGGCTTACACCTGAAGTCAAATTATAGGCAGGTGGGTCTCCTCCAGAGGTTCAAAAAGTGGAGAGAAAAACAAATCAATTGAAACAATTTAATATCTTAAACTCTGTTATGCTCATCTCTTCATTTTTGGAAGTAAGTTCACGAATGGGTGGCATTACTACTGTATCTGTGGACATTGGATGGATCCCACAGACACAAGATTGTGTCTTACAGGAAAAACAAATAGAAAGCCAGCCAGTGAGAGGAGAACAAAATCTTCACTAAATCTCAAATATCCCAGTAATAACACCAGCAATGCTYAGAGGTGGTGCCCCAGTCAACAGTTTTTGGCTGTAACACCTTGACCTTTACGAGGACGTGACGCAGGACACCACAACCTTCAGACCGGACACACTCTTGCATAGCAGGGTGACCTCGTAAGAGCAATTCCAGTTCAGGGGATCCTGCTCGAGCCCGACTGTTTCCCCACTGAGCCCAGCAATCCCCCTTTTAAAGTCAGCTGTACCACGTCCCTTTGGAAAAGCAGCTCTTGCAGTTTCGCAATTGGGCACTTGGGAAGCGCAGGGGAATGTTCCAGCGTGTTTCGACTGCCTGCTCCAGGACATGATCCCCTCATGCTTTGTTTTGGCATGGGCCATGGCACTTTTATTTTTCTTGGGGGTCATCTTGGCTTTGTGGTGGCGAATTATTTGATGTGTCATCTGAACATTTTGTTCTGTAAACTCCCTCCACAAATGTTACTCTCGCTTTAACTTCCATTTTTAGTGAGAAAATCTGAACTGGCAACTCCACATCACAAAAAATGACAAGCCGGGCTATGGGCTGTATTGATTTGTAACTGAACTTTTAAATTTGTTTTCAATATTCAACAGCAAAGCAAAAGTAACATTTTGGAGCTGAGTTATACAGAGGGTTTTGTGCCAATACATATTCAGTGGAAAATGTGTTAGACCATAGCTTATGGTACATGATACCTATATAATGAGCAAGCAGTATTCTCTCCCTTATAAAACATATTGAACAACCATGCCTCATATGAGAAATAAAAACCTATCCAGTTTCTAAATACATTTAATGAAAAGGCTGCATCACAACTAGCTTGTAGGCACAAGCTCAGAAGTGAACTTTGATTCAGACTTTGTATCGCTGGGCTTGCTCAACTCATGAGGATGTAAGATGGTGCAATAAAGTATAAGATCAAAAATACAGTGCATTATCTATTTAAACATTTTATGCGTCCTCTCCTGAAGCACCTTATCATAAAGGCAAAGAATTAATTAATTTTATAATATGCATATTCAGCAGTTCTGTCTAATCCTATTCCTTCCTCTTCACACAGAGTAATGACCCTGAACATGTACTGTTTAGGACACGGTACTGATTTTACCTTTCAGGCTCAGAATTTCCTATTTTAACTCACTTCTAAAATACCCTAAGAATTGCTGAGCACAAATAAGTCAAGATTATGGATGCTCTGCATCAGTCAGGATCAGACCATAATGCGATAGGTGTTCAGCTCTGTGAAGGTTTCAGCAGCTATTTCACAGTTCAAAAGCCAGAAAAGTATTATATGCAAACAATAAGCCCAACAAGTTATAACTGTAACCTTGTTGCTTTACAAATTTTTGAAAGCACTTAGGTTTTAATAAGCAGAACTGCAGGGTGAACAGTTTAGATTAATTTAGATGGACAAAATAATTCCTTCTATAGCACCACACTGGTGAGACTTCAGTTTGGACATATGGTTTGCAGAACTGGCTGGATGGTAAAGCTGCCCTGCTGAACACATCTACAAAAAATGTAGGTGTTCCACAGCATCACAAAAAGTAGGGTTGTAATTCAGCAAGATAGAAGCTGTTTTCATGATTTCATCAGAACCTAATGTTTTATTGTTTTGGGATAAATGTATTCTTTTATAAATTACTGGAAAATATTACAAGTAATTTTGTCTTAGCCAAAAAGAAAAGGCTGCAAAACAGTTTTAGTGTTTTTGTCACTCTCCCAGTGGTCTTAACACACTAAAAACAGTTCTCATATGAAGCATCTAGCATAGCAGAGGAGGACTTTAACATTATCTTTAAACCACCTGGATACCAAGCAGAAAACCGAGTAAGTAATGCTTCTCTTGCCCAGTATTTACAGAAATGAATAATGGTATCTTGTTTACAGAGTATCTCAGATCACTTATCATTGATTATCACTGTGTGGAGCTCTTGACCTTAGATGTATAGGCCCTAAAAAAATCTGTTTATATGCAGCTTAAAACTATCAGACAAGTGGACTGCAGCCTTCTCTCTGCTTTGCTTCCACCCCTTGCTGAAACACCAGCTATCTCCGCTTCCTAGCACTTTACTTCAGCCTACTATATGTGTACACAGGAGGGCATAAGAGGAGCACAAAACTGGAAGCAGCACCACTTAGCCACTATTTTGATAACCCGTGTTTTGCTTTTGCAGACCAGCTCTATTAAAATTTGTCCTCTCACAGGAGCTAATGTCCCATGAGGTTACTCCAGCGATCAAGGAGTTTTTCAAGCTACATTAATGTCTTCTTATGGCATAAAAGAATTACACAAAGCGCAGACACTCTCCACCTGCTTTTGCTGTTGTTGCATAGTGGGGTGATGATAACTTCACACATCAGTTTATATCATGTTAAAGCAAAATGGCATATTTGGAGCATTAATCTCAAATATTCTCCTTCAGGGACTCTCTTAACATAAAGCCATATAATGAAAACTAGCCAGATTTACAAGAGAGTAGCTGATCTGTAACTGCACATTAAGAGATGTTTACCGTTAGAGATTTAGGCCTTAATTCAGAAAGACCTTTACATACTTGCATAAATATCCAACTGAACAAGGATCCTGGAGGGCTAATGATGATGGCAAAGCAAAGGGGGTAATATAAAAGAGCTCTTATTTAAGTGACTATTCCTGTGTTTTTTGAAGGGCCTTAGAGACACTTCACGGCTTACATGTTCATTCTCCAGCATATGGGAGTTTCATTCAGACAACTGCTTTGACGTAAAACTTTTCTTGTTTTTCTGTTTTGTTCTGTCAACCCAGGAAACATTAGCTCTCATTGAAATTTCAACAAGGGACAGTTTATCTTCCATTCTAATTTCTTTTATTACTCATTGCAAAGTCTGTATTAGATGAAGGTTGTCTTGAATTACCCAGTAAATCCGGGTAAAACTGAATAACATAAGATAATCCCAAAGATACCATATTTCAAAGACTTTTATTGAAAGTGGTGATTTTCTACCCTCATCATGAAATGGATTAAGAAAAATAATGTTTTCTAAATGTCAGGAGGGAGGCACATGGCTGAATCTTGTTAACAAGAATTATTTTTGTCAATGTATCTTATATATGTTGTGCCTAAAAAATAAGTGAAGCAGAAATGAATGTGTTCCAAACTACAAATGTCACTCTATTGAATGGGGATAAGTATTACCTAAAGATTGGTACTGGCATTTGTTTTGAGCTATTTTCAGGGGCTTGGATATGAACAGCAGGATTAATGCAGCTTTAGGCGTTATGCTTTTCTTAACCAGAGCTTTAGAGAGTCAGCACTTTGTTTTCAAAAAGACATTCTAAATACAGAAAAATCATTGTCTATATTTCAGGCTTTGAGCTCCAGTATGCAAATATACAGAACTTTGCAAATAACATCCAAAAAGAAAAGAGAAATGGTGTTATAACTACGGATGTAGCCTCATAGGCTTTGCATATTGACTGACTTGATAATTTTCCATACCTGAACCTACTTGCCCTAAAACTGATAGCAGAATCATAATACTATCAAATTCTGAAATTGTCAGCACAAATTCCAGAACTGAAATGTATGGCTTAAAATCATCTCTAATTCTGGTGGGGGCAAAACTTTGAAGAAGCTTATTGTCAACAAAATTAAGGTAACAGGGCAAGAACAAGAAGTTGCTTGTTTTCGGAAATATGTATCCCTAGTCAGCAAAACCTATGGTAGAGGGACAAAGAATAGCTAAGAATCTGCCCAGATCCTTTTTCAAGTCAAACCAGTGGTCCTGCGTACTTACCCGCCAGCGCAGAAGCAGCTCAAATGAAATGGGCATTAGACAAAAGTTGACAACATGATATGCACCGAAAGAGGACAGTGCATTTCTAGATAGGTAAGTTCAGTCATGATATCAACCAGTAAGGCAGATATCCCTTAAGGCATAATGAGGGCATACCTGCAATATTGTATGAAGTTCTGTGTACCATAGACACAAAAAAAGTATCAATAATAGAAGTGACAGACAAGTAAAGTTAAATGCTTATGGGGCTGGACCGACAGATATATCAGTTGAGAGTTAAGTATGGCTTGGCTAAGGGACAGGAAAGCGAGCACATGATAACCACATTCAAAAGAGAACAAGGGATGATGGAAGAATGTGACTGTTATAGGAAATTCAGTTAAATTATGCTAATGGTTACTGGTGGACATGTAATTAGGTTAGAGGGCAGCTATATTTAAAAAGGAGAATTCCTGCCTGGTTTTAATTGATATTTTGAAATGGAGAAGCTCATATTGCTATTTCTGAGGTTTACCCAAAAGCTTATTTTTCAAAAGAAAAATTCAATGACTCCACTAACAATTAGGCTCAAGTTGGAGAAAACTTTCTGCAAACATTCCCTCTGCAATGTGAAAATACAAAACACATGTTTTATACATACATAAATATATTTATTACTATTATAAATAAATAAGGAGTTTCAAGTAACCTGGCAGTAAGCTGGTGGTCATAAAATATGACTGTATTAAAATGATCTAAATGTCCATTTGCTTATGGTTTTGGGCGGACAGGAGTCATGGAGAGAAAGAATAATACTTGTGAAAATGAAGTAAAAGCCCCTATTTTGCTTATTTTGACAGAAAATTGCTTGCACCCTCTGTAATGGCTCTATATATACGTCCAGCACTGCATAAAGTTAACTGGATCTCAGCTGAGGATTTTCACAGCTCAAAAGTTACCCTGTTCAAAGTCCTGTTCCCATCTAGCCTCAGTTTTTGAGAATAAACACATTATGGCATATTCCCAACTAAATAATTTACTCCTTTACTCCGCAATGCAGGCACAGCTTGCTAGGAGGTGTGCTCTAACTCTGCCATTCTCCTATCATTTTTACTGACCTCACTCGGGCCCCAGTGCTCAGGGTGGAAGATAAGAAAGAGCACCTTTTTTCTTTCTTTAAAGAGGCACATATCCTAATGTTAAGCAGAAGGATTATGGATGCAAACATACTTTCAGGTGCAGATTGGAAACAGATCACACAGCCTCAGTGTTAACAATGGCCTTTCAGTATTTCTGATAAAGGAGTGATTCTTTTTTTTTTTTAAACCTCTTTTCTTGTTTGCTGCCTCATTTACATCCAACAGTAGTAGAATCAGGCATAGAAATTAAAAGAAAAAGTTTAATCACTGATGATTTCACTCCCTCTCCCAAGCAAACAACAAAAGTCCACAACCTTTCAACATTTTCCATCCTATTTGCTAATTACTTACTTTGTAATTAACCCATTATGCATTTGTCATTTTATTTTAAATTAAATCACTTTAATTGCTAGTAAGTAGGGTTTATTTAGGTTTTATTATTCCTGGTATGGTTGTATGGGGTCATGAATGGGGAGCTGTTGAAACTGAGTTACAGGTGGCTCTCTGCAAAACTGCTGAAATTGCTTGCGATAAAGAAAAGTTAAACTGCTTTCCTTAGGTGATTTGATTTTAAGGTCTAAGAGTGTAATGGAACAAAGTTTACTGCAAATATGAGAAGCATTTTTTTTATTTCTTGAATATTAGATCACATGAGGCATTATTTTGTTTCTTGAAATGATTTTAATAAAGGAATAATTATGCTAAGAGTTCTAGAAAATGCCTATCACCAAAATGCTCAGTCTGCTATATCGTAAAACACTGTGAAATGCAACACAACTCTATATTAATAGTTGAACTTCAAATAAAGAAAACAGAGAAGGCGTACGCATGGGACACAGGGGGAGGAGGTGAAGTTATAAATGCAGGGCTAAGAGTTACTACATTTTAATATGTTCATATAAAACACCATAAAAGCTGAGGATTTTGTTATCCATAGCACAGCAGGTTCATTCCTGTACAGAGTCAGCCAGCGCGTGCCAGGGCAGCTGCAGGGCTCCCTTTCTGACAGGCTTTGGGGCAGCATGGCCATGGTGCAGGATGAGCCATCCAGGCTTTTCCAGCACGCGGGACGGCAGCAATGATCTCCCAGCTGCCTGCTGCTGCACGGAGGGGATCCCACAGCCCTCCTCCTCCCGCATCCCCGTCTCCCATCATGGGATTCTGCCCCCTCCTTCCAATGCCAATATAATTTGGGGAAGTCAGTCTTCACTTTAGTATTGAATAAAGTCAAGAATCTGGTATTGGTACATTGGATATAAGACTATATTTCCAACAAGAACCCAAGGCCATACCTGGGCTATCCTAAGCACAACTATGGGTCAAATAAACTAACAGATAAGGTCCACATGTATGAAAGTCGACAGATTTAGCAAGCTGAACTTCCCAGGTAGACTTTATTGTGAGAATACATGAATAGTGCTAGAATCCGAGATTGGCCTAGATGTTAAATATTTTCTTCCCTGCTCCTACTAGAAAAGAATARGTGTATGAAATTATTGGCATTTACAAAGAACACCTGGATAACCCTTAAATGACTCTACTTCCAAAAGACAGTCTCTCTACCCACTTAGGAAGCTGCAATTAAAACTTTTCTGCTTGCTATGTCATCTATGTGTCTTTACCATCAGTTATGAGCTATGAAGGCATGGTGCACACTTGGAAGATCCTGGTACGCACTGCTGCATTTTGTTGCTGCCAGATTTCTACTGCTGCATTCATACTGATGACTGATCCAAGTAAACCTGCACCTTTGCAGGCAGCATGCGTAGAGACTTCACCTGACACCCCCATCCTTGTTCTTCTTTGTACCATGTTTCAGCAGAGCACCTGATCTCTGCATCCACTTTGCCAGCACCTGCAGGTGCAGAGGAAGAAGACAAGGTATTGCAGAATGATGCAAAGGAGAAAGGGAGGCAAAGTGGTGACTTTTAAATTTTTAATGAGGAGTTTCTGGACGGCCTTCAGAGACAGCACTGCCTGTCAGAGAGAAGCCATCAAAAGCTCAATAAATGGATAAACCTGTTGTGCAGAGCTGAACAATGAAATCAGAAAGTTTACCTTTGATTAGAAAAAGGGGAAGAGGGGCAAAGATGCAGTAATGGAATTGAATTATGACTCAGAAAGATATTCCTAATAGCTGTATTCTGAATATGCTTAAGAGTGGTGGTGTTAACACTAATACAGCCATCTTATGATGATGTGGATGTGAGCAAGAATTCTAGAAGTTTAGACTGATAGAGAAAACCAAATTACTGAAGTATAATGAATGAAGAAGCAGACAGTTTTGGGTGTGACCTATATGAAGCTGCACAGAGACAGGGATCCATGCTGGAGACGACACACAAACAGGCCCAAGCCTTTGGGAGAACAGCCAGGAAAGAACAAGGCAGGGAAAATTCAAGTATAAGCCCCACTCTACACCACTTGCTTCACCTCAGGTTTGCATTTGGCATTTGCAGCCCTTCTGCTTTTCCTGCTTTGCCAGTTACCAGTTTGGTACCCTCAAATTCTTCCAGTTTCACCCTTAGCTGCATTCAACCTCTGATAGATATTATTGGGACCTAAGAATGTATTCATCAAAGCAGTAATTTTAGGATTCCTGAGAGGGCACAGAGCAGGAAGTATGGAAACAGCATCTTCCTCGTGTCCTCATGCTCCCTTTATTAAGTTTATTGAACTCTCAATACCATAATATCCCAGTGCTTCATGACGGCTATACAACTGAAGTCCCAACAGGATATCAGAGTTTCTTTCCTCTGCTGAGTTAGTGGGAGGGACTATGCTTTTTTTTTTTTTTTAAACACAATTCTTTCTTCTCTCCTGCTTTTTCTCTCTCTTTTCATTTTGCCCTATTCTCTTCTCTCCTTCTGTTTATAGTTTCTAGGTTTTTTTGTATGAATGTGAAACAAGAAAATTGAACATTACATTTCATTCTCAAGGAAATCAGACCTGTGAGCATTCTAGCCTGCTCCCATACCAAACTCCAAAGTCACAGCCCTATTACTCAGTCTTTGTCTACTGCTCTTGTGAATCTGCCATTTGAAGAATAAAACCTTGAGGAATGCAGCTGCTAAGAGAGAAAATCACCATTCAGAGAAAACTCTGTCTTAGACACCTGACACAGATGACTTTGACAGTTAGCAGCAAGACATCGAATCTGACCTGTGTACAGAGCCCCAGCAGCAAGATAAGCACTAAAAAGGAGCATGCTCCCAGTGCTGCAGCATATTGGATATATTCAAAGCATTTTAGAGTTTCCATTCTAAAGTTCTATGTAAATACATTGCATTAGTAGGGCATGGAAGATGCAAAAGTGAGGATTATCCAAGTCAAGTTATCAGATGAGTTTTTCCTCTGATTATGTCAGGGAAAAATTGCCCTGAAAATGTAGACAAAAAAAAAAACCACAAAACAAACAAACAAAAAAAATGAAAAAAGGAGGTTTGCAAGCAAAATGACTCCCTACCACAAGACATGATAGAAATTGCTACTTTTTCAGTGGATTTCATTCTTCCATTTAGCGTCATCTCAACTTAACTAATATTCAGTTTGATTTTAGACAGACCCTCAAAGACCACTATTATGTCACTTACATCAGAAAGAGATGCAGAACGGGATGTCTGCTCTGCAATGCTGACACTGCAGCTTCTAGTGATTTATCTCAGCAGCATCACACGGATATATGGAAAAGACCAGCGGAAATAAATGATCCACGAGTGATAGCCCATGTATTTCCCATCATTCTTATCCGGAAACGTGCTAAAAAAAAGCATCAGAGACATCCTTTTTCTGTCACTCTCCACAACATCTTGGAGATCAAGCAGTAAAATATCAAAAGTGTTAAAAGCTGCAAACCAATCTAAATTATGGATGTAGACATCTTCCCATCCAGTGATATGGAGGGGCTAAGCTATCAGAGCAATTTTAGAATTAATCAGTTTTGTAAGTATTAATATATGGATCTAATCTATATTCAGTGTTATCCAAATTACCTTCTGCTGAAGGAACAAGTTCTGGCTAATGAAGAGAAACAAATGAAGCTCATAGAAAAATAATTAAAGCTGGGAGTTGGAATGGGAATTGGAGTCAGCACCGCCTCATGTTCTGTGTTAAAAACGTATTTATTCTTACAGTACCCCTGCTTCTTCATCCATAGGGTGGAGATAATAATACTCACCTAAGTTCTTACAGTATGCTACTAAGATCTACAGATAGGCCATCAGAATTACTATTATTAATATTATATACACTTAGCACGCATTTTTTGCTTCAAAACGGTTTTATAGATCGCATTTCTGGTCTACTCAGTGTTTTGGGGATCCCTTTTCTAGATGTCATCAAAGTTATTCTTAATTTATTTACAACACTCAGGCATATTTTTTGCCATTAACTTTAATTCTATTTTACAGCTTAAAAGCTTTATGAGACTCTGTTTTCTTTATGATGTGGGAACACAGTAGCACAATGATTCAACAAACACCCATTTTACCAACCAGCCAGATTTAACAGGCTATTTCTTGTTGTATCCTACAAACACAACCAGCAGCCAATCTGATATTTAATGATGCAAATCATAAGCAGAAGTACTATTTTGTGCCAAGATACAATATGTGGAGATTGCAAAAGCTTGTAGTGGAATTTCTGTGGAAAAAAAAAACTTTATGGAGGTTTCTGAGCTGTTGCCTTATGGGAATCAAAACCGAACATGTTTACTGTGAAAAGCAGGTAAGTACATTCATTAAAGAAACCCTGAAGATATTGACAGAGTGAGAAAGCACTTCACATTGTCCCTTTAATCCATGGAAGGTATTTGTAACCAACCGTGCTGAAGGAATTTTGTGATTTGGAAAACTTACTCCTTGATAGCTTTTATGGGAAAACCTTCTCAGAAGAGGATTCACAGACATAATGTCTTGTTCTGCCATTTACTAGCTAAGAGACTTTGGTCTGAATGATAAACAGTTTGATATAAGATAAGCACAAAATGTAGTAGCTTCTACAGGGTGATTAATTGCTTAATATCTGTGAAGTTGCTGTAGAACCTTATACAAAAAGTTCTTTGAGATACTCTAACCAAATTAAACCTCGTTCTGTTTCACAAATCTTTTTTATATCTTTAAAAAGTTTATTTTTTATACTTCTTTGTAGATCTCTCAGAAGTGAGATGTGCATACTATTAGGATTTTACAAAGAGGCAAAAAAAATACAGCTTTATAGCCCAGGGTACCTATTGCAGTATTGTCCTTACTCACATACAGGCAATAAATTCAAACAAAAAAGACTTAAAAATTCAGAATAAAAGAGCAGGTGAGCCTCCCTGTAATCAATTCTCCTCAAAATATTATGAGTCTCGTGTTTTTAGCTAATTTCAAGAAGCCCTTCCTCCCACACTCATACAAGTGAATCTCAGCATTCACCTTCTCTACATTCAAAACACATCACCTAAATGTGACACCCCCCCAAAAAAACCAAAAAACAAAAAACACCAAACCCAAGACACTAAAACCAATCTCATTTTTGGAGTCCCCAGTAATGACCTGACTCACGATTCCTGAGTGCTTGACGCTGAGAATACTGGATCACTGGAAACGTTTTAGTACTACAGCAATCTCCTGAACAATCTGACATCACTATAATCAATCCATTTGCTGGAATTCACAGCTACACTGGGTTATATTTCTGAGCTATTGTGGTCAATAGTTACAGCCAAAATATGCGTGTCCCTTCCAGTTTTCTTTTTTTTAATCACATATCCTTTTACTATGTTTTATGTGTATTTCTTCATTTCAGTTTTATTCATCTTTATATTATATATTCATCTTTATATTATATTTATACAGAATTATGTGCTACAATTCATGAGAACCTTACACAGCTGTAGAAATAAATATTCTATTTTTTTCTCCAGCACAGATTTAAGATGTCTTTGGTCTTTGTCAGTATTAGAAAATTTGTCTGTATTAGTCATTCTGCCAGCATTAAGATAATAAGAAAAAAGATAAGGGTCTGCTCTAAAGTCCACTGAAGCAGAGGGAGTCTTTCTATTGATGTCAACTATTTTGTACCATGTTCCTCTTGCATGAATTTGGACACAAAGAATAACTTCTTGTGCCAAATTCTGTACTTACCTCTTTATGTGCACTAATTTTTATTGAGTAGACTCAATGAAGTCTACTGGGACTGTCACTCCTGCAACCTTTATACAACTTTTACCTTACTTTATACAGTCTTTCTGGGCAAGTAGCCAGGCCGTCATATATTACAAAGGAAAGCCTTTCTGTCTGCTAGTCTGAGTTTATTCCTTCGCTTCATCCTCTTATTTACTGTACTTCCTTCACCAGGTAGGAAGAGTTCGGTCCTTTGTTGGAGATTCACCCTTTGGAAGAGATAAAACTGGCAATGACAAGGCTTTTTCAAAACCGGGCCCGAAGTATTTGTCCACAGGAGTACATCATTTAGGGGCATACATTTAGGGACAAAACAGACTGCTTGCCAAATACCCTAGGCTCAGCTCCCCTTTGACATCTTGCCAAATCGGTGGGAAAAACTATGGACTTGACATGAGACGTTGCCAGACGTGACGGCTACCAATGGGAGAGGCCAACAAAAGTTACAGAGAACACCGTGAGGAACGGCTGGATTTCACGGACGATTAAAGGGGAGTTATGTGAGAAATGGCCCAATGTCACAGCTGACAGAAGGGGAGTCAGGGGGACCCTCTGCACAATCTTGCAAGGCCAGCAGGATGTAGTAATGTTACATAAGGCCAAAATTACCTGGGTAACAGTATGAGAAATACTAAATTTGGGTATGGATGTAGAAAAACTGGGATCAAGGGTGAAAGAGTAAGTAGGGGAGGGTTGTTTATTTGGGAGGAGACTAGGGCAGATAAAGGGAGGTACAAGGGCAGCAAAGAGGGGAGTCAAGGAATGGCAGAAGGTATCTGTAGGCAAAAGGTGTGGGAGGTGCAAATGATGTAACTGGGGCTGTCCAGGAACACCTATCAGGCAGCACTGCCCTTGATCACCGCAGCCTAAATCAGGACAATAATCCAAATCTGTTGTTCCAATCACACCCTGTGTGTCGGCCTGCTTGCGTAGTTGGGAGGGCCAGGCAGGACGGTGTTTTCCCTGGCCAGCAGAAGAATATCCAAGGCAGATGGATCGAGCATCCCAATCCAGGCCTGATGGCAACAGCATCTTCCCAGCCTCTTCCTACKGCACGCACTGCCAGCAGGAATTCCTCTCCTAGGAACACTGTGTCATCTCCTCTACTCAACATATGTACGCTGGCAGAATCACCAGAAGTCACTTCACTGCCTGCCTTGTCACAATGAAGGAGTTAACTCCTTCAATTTCAGTGAGCAGCAGAATGGGTAGAAAAATGGAACTGCACATCTTTTTCATAAAAATACTGCACAAAGTTATTGCATTCTTACATTGAAAGTCATTTTTACAACAATAGGGATTAGGTGAAAACAAGAAGTCTTTCCATTTCGGGTTTTTTTACTTATTTAAAATAACTATTAGATCTTTTTTTCAGTTAGATTAATCCAGACATGGTTTCTCCTTGTAGGTATTACTATCTTTACATACTGCACACATACTCATCCTTAAAAAGTATATGTAGTGCCTTATCCTCAGAGACAGAAATACAGAAACACAGATCCCTAACTCCAAACGTAGACTACTGATGCCAATCAGTGAAATAACAAAGGCTTAGATCTACGGCAGATAGGTGCGCTGCCTTCAGATGCCAGCTGGGCTTCTCAATTTTTGCTTCAAATATGAAGCGAGAAGAGAAGAAAGAGAGTTTGTCTACAAGAGTCAATATCCTCAAAAATAAAAGGCAACTCCTAGAATTATCAAGTGGAGATAGAGAAGGAAGGAAAAAGAGCCTTGTTCACTGAGGAGAAGACTTAATAAAATCCAGAGACCAGCTTGCAAGAAGTCGTCTGACTGTCTCCACACCAAGACACTTACAGTGACTGTAAGCCCAGAAAAATTCACGAGATCTACTGCTTCTTACTCATTACAGGGTGTTTATGAAAAACTGTTCCATTTTCTCAGGGACTGCGGTTAAATCTCCACTAAATAGCACATCCTGCATTCGTATCGCATTTACATTTGTAACACAGCAAAGCACTGTTAAATGCTACAAATGCAAATAGTTGCACAAGCAGTGTAACACTGGAGAATCCAGACACTCCTAACCAGAATCTGGGATTTTCAATCTTAGCCATTGCCAGCATTTTTGTTGTTTGGTTTAGCAGCCCACTAGAATATTTAACAATACAATACTTTTTTTTTTAACACTCTCTCATGGAGAGGGTTATTTTATATATACTGCATTTTTAATAGGAATAAAATTTTAAGCTGCTGAAGAAAAAGCTCCATTTGCCAGGATTCTAAGGGATTTGTGCATCACTGAAGTAGCCAACAGTTTGGAAGTGAATCAACCTACATTCAGGATCAAAAATCTTATTTACAAGTAAAATAAAGCAAAACACCCTGCACACATCTTTTATGACTGCACTTTGGGGAGAACTTCTGACATGCAGGTAAAATAAATTTTGTTTCTTATTAGAATTTATTGAATCCCCAATAGATTTTTAAATCAATGAAATCAGATGGAAAGAGGCTGCACTGATTTCATTAAATAAAAAAAAAGCTGAATATATGGGAGAACCCCTTTCCATAATTCCTAGAAGCGGTAATCATACCTCCCCAGATTTTTTATGTGAAACTTGGATCTCATTTGGAACCCACATATGACATTCTGTACCTGCACACAACCACACTCCAGGAGTGATCACAACTGAAGCTCCTCTTCACAGTGACCATCCAGTTTCCTGCTTTAGACGGGTCTGTAAAGACCAGATTCCCAACTGAAATACTCCAGCTTTGCAGAAGTAAAAATTGGCAAGTTCGATCCTGAATCATAGCCTGATCCTGTTCTCATTTAAGTCAAGAGAACTTCTACCCACTGTATATGTTCTTTTTCTGAAAAGCAGAACTAGTTCAAGACAGCAAGCAAGGTAGGCAGCAGCTGACAGAAGAAAACTGCCTATACCGCCCAGGAGAAGATGGAGTACAGTGCTCATCTGCAGTTCCCTAACCCTTCCTCGTACACCATCTCACAGCTTAAATGCACTGATTGAGATAAGGGGCTTCATTTTAAATTTTACCAGGATATGAGTACACATTATTTAAAAGTTTCAGTTGTTTTGAAATATTCTTCCTTCTGACAAAATTTGTGTGACAAAGCAATTCACCTCCTGAAGAAATCTTTTTTGTATATTCACCAAATGAGCCTCACTTGGTGCTGGGAAATATTTGTTTCTCTCAATATTCCTTCACAGCTGAAGGATATTTGGTTATGTTTTGTTCTGTTATTTAAATCCAYGTAAAACAATCCTAGGCCGATTTCAATTCCACATGGCATAGATTTCTCCCGTAAGAGAAGACACTGACATTTTTCTCTCAGTGATTCCAGGGAATATTTAAATATGTTATATAAAATGAAGAACAGCTTTGACAGGAATACTGAGAAACCCCCACCATGGACCCAGCCACCGACCTATCAAAGAGGCACAAAGCCAGAGTTCAAATCAGAGAGAGGATGAAAGACTAGAATACGAATGTCTCAGCGCTCARCCTCCGTTCTGCTGTGCATAGGGCATTTCCTCCTGTTTTTGTAAGAGAGACACTGATCTGAATTGGCTTGTTGCAGAAATGACATTGTAGATATTAATTCTGACATGCAGAAGGACTGATGCTTAGCTCAAACTCACTCCTACCTAGCTTTGGGGTGGGACTCAGCTTCCACTTCTTTCCAAGGCATTTCTCACTCTGGGCAATTTGAGCGGGTCCATTTGCAGATGCCATAGGGACCCCTATCAACCATCCCAGAACCAGTTGTCAGACTCTCTAGAATATGTTTACAAGGCAAAACCTTCTTGTATTTACCAGCAAAGAACTCCTCTCATGTATTCAGTGTTTTGAGCTCCAAATAAAGTCACTGGTCCCTCCAAATGGTGTGCAAGAGCTCAGCTCTTTGAAAGAATGCAGGTAAAGCCTATATTCAGTTTGGTAATCTTTCTTCATCCCTCCTTCACRTAGTCTCCAAAAGCTTCATCTTAAGAGTCAGGAAACAGAAAGAAATCAGTGGGTGTTTTTAAGCACTTCAGTTGCTGAAGTATGACTTGAATGGTTATAATGTGTGATTCACCTCAAATGAGTCTATCTGTGTCCTCACCATTTAGAGATTTCCCAAAAGATTACACATCCTTAGAGTTGTTTGTATCTCCAAATCAGAAACTTTAAATGAAAATCCGGTATTAGCAAATTCTTAGTCAGAAACCATAGCAAGTGTCAGTAGCTTTCAAAACAAATGGCATATAGAAAATAATTTCACCAATAAGGAAGAAAACTTAAGAGGAATTCATTGATCAGAAGACATCAGAATTACTATTATTTAATTCAGCATTTTTATACGATAATCATTTTTGTCAAAAACCAAACATATTTTACATTCAACCAGGATGAAAGTTAAAGATGCCACAAAAGCACTGTCAAGGACTCTAAGTTAGAAATAATATCGTTGGATGTTTCCAAGAGAGTTGGGAACATTTTTGGAGAAAAGTATATTCTGCTCCTTTTTCTCAAATGGGAATACTTTCCCAAAATAAGGTCAATGATGAACTCCCCCCCCTTTAGGGCTTCAATGTTTTAGCAATGCTCAATCCCTAATCACTTGGATTAATTCTGATCTGCAAATATAAACCTTTGGGTTTTGCATATTTCTACAGCTGGTTGCAAAAGAGTTTAATTTCAATACAATGCTACATTACTGAGTATGTGCTAACACTCTTATTCCTTTTCTATATTGCTATTACAAGTCAGCCTGCTGTTAAAAAAGTCTGGGTCTGTTAATCTTGCCAATACTCTGCACTATATCATTCGCTGTTCAGCAAGAACCATGGGCAACCACACTGCCGCAAGCTGATAAGCTATAAATGTTACAGAAGTCTTTCCCATCTACATCTCATGGTAGTTAAGACACAAAGTCTGCCACTATTACAATTCTCTTTTGAAGAAGAAAAGCAGCAAGTGCTAATTAAATGAGGTGCCATGGTAGATTGTACAGCAAAAGTCATTCAGAATGAACATTCAAGTGTGAAGGACAGAAAGCTTTCCTTCTCCTTCCAAAAAAGTACAGCGGAAGGTTAAACACTGAATATTCTCTCTGAAATAGTAAAATTTGCATGCATTTTCACAGATTTGTACATACAAATGAAACAACCTTTAAGCTTTGTATTAAAGACAATTACAGCTTCAGTGGGCTCTCAGTATTTCAATGAGTCTGAAGTTCATTTTCTCAATGTAAGCATTAGCTCCAATCTGGCAGTGGATTTACTCAGTTTGTCCACATGGACACACTAGCAGGATGGATACGACTATAACTTCTGTGATTTGTGAGCAGGGTTTGTGATAAATGGTTTTGAGGCAGGCTGAAGTAGTGAAGGACAGGAAAGTTTGAAAGGGTTTTCATCTTTTAGGGTTTTATATAAATTCTGGTATGCTGTAGGATACCTACTGGGATGAGTATAGCATGTCTTGCATGACACAAAGTGTAGGCTTCACTGAGCGTGACTAAAGGAGAATTGCTAGTTGGTGTACGTCTCCTGTAAATCCAGGCCCAGTTATGCTTGTTTCATACGATCACACCTGCTCTAAGCGTGTCCCACCTCTGCCTTCAGTGAGAACGTTTTTCCCAATATCAAGTTCTCTTGTTGCAAATGAAACTCTTGGTGTCTTGTTTCATCCAAAGAATGTTGAATTTCCCTCCCTTTCAGAGCTACCTCCTGTACACTTCTTGAAAACTATTATCATGTTTTTTCCAGTCTCCTTTTTGCAAAACTAAGCAGCTACACTTCACTAAACCTTTACTCAAAGCTCAAGGTTCCTAAGCCTTTAATTTTTCTTCTTATTTTCATCTAGACTCTCTCCTATTGCTCAGTATCTCTCTTAAAATACCATGCCCAAACCCGGACCRAGTACTCCGCCTGGAACCTCAGCAGAACTATGTAGTGATGTGCATGTTTTTCAGTCATTGCCAAGGGCCATCTACACATTAACCATTCTGGATACTTTCCTTTGGAATATGGCTTTCAGGTTTAAATTAAACAATGCTGAGATCACACTGATGGAGGAATCAAAGTGCCTATTTGTATTGTTCATCTGGAACAGCTACTCTATCTCAAGTTTATATCTGACATTATTCCAAATGAATTTTTAGTGGTGTCCCTTTAGTCAATATATACAAACAAAAACACTTAGGCACCCCCTTATTTTAAACCTGATGCCTAGATCTACATTGAATAAGATGATTCAACTTTCAAAGGCTCTGCGCTTTTTTGACAGCTACTGAAGTCAGAGGGAGGATGCAAGCAGTCAGTGTTTCTGAAAGTAAGACTTAGCTTTGAAATGATAATTTTTCAGCTATCTAGAAGGTAAATGCCACCTTTTTATTATTGTAATGAATTAGATACCATTATTGCTCACATAAGAATATATTCAAAATGAAGTCTGAAATGTATTTTATGGGAATAATGAGCATATCATAGCACCAGTTTTCATTCACAGCACAGAAAAGGTCAGTATGCAGATGTAACATGCTAAAAATGGATCTGCTCTGAGTAATGCCCAATTAAGTAACGAAACTAGCTCCTAAAGACAAAGTTTATCTTTCTGTTTTACCTATGATATTAGTTCTACAGACTAAGACTTCATTCAAAACGTCAGAGAGAAAAATGAGAAATAAAGTAAAATAGAAATAACATTATCTTTCATTATGCACAAGCTATTTTTATAGTGGCAATCTTAGCATTTATACTTTTTCCAAGAAAAAACACACTGATTATCAGTCAAAAGATTATTCTATCTTTCATGAACTCCAATCTTCTTCTATTTAAATTGGAGCATATAAGTAATTTGTAAAATTACTTTCTATAACTATTAAATGAACATTAAAATAACATTATCGTAACTTATCTTTTTTGTATCAGTGAAGCAATAATAATCTTTCAGGTTATGTGAATGCARCTTCAGAATTATGAAGTACAGTTTGGTCAGCATAATCCCTAGCTTTTGTGATACAGAGAATTTTGCAAAAATTTTTGTCAGAAATTGGGCTTTTTTAACAACATACAACTATAAATGAAATGATTCGGAGACCGATCACCTCATAAAGGCATGATTAGAATATTTTTCTTCTATAAAACATCTGAAATCTTCAGATGGATGGAGAGGGAAAAGTGAAAATTAAGTGGAGTATGCATTTCATTGCTTGCACTTAATGTGCAAGTTTGTAACTAAGAGAACAACTGAGATGTATGTAAATATGTGAGCAATTATTGTACCTGCAAAGTATCTATGGCG
Source organism: Apteryx rowi (assembly GCF_003343035.1). Taxonomy (NCBI): domain Eukaryota; kingdom Metazoa; phylum Chordata; class Aves; order Apterygiformes; family Apterygidae; genus Apteryx; species Apteryx rowi. The sequence goes on from NW_020447619.1 coordinate 78,537, forward strand.
ACTTAGTTAATTTTACATGTTTATGGACATGATACTGGCACTTAATGGCTACAATCACAGGTTTTCCTGGGTAAAATTGCTCAGTTACAGGAATAAATACAGGATCTGATAAGTATAACAGTTGTGCGCACATACATCTGAATCCACCCATTCAGAAAGTCCTTTGAGACCAGCACGTCCTGGAATAAAAACACAATGGAAGACACGCATGCTACAGCAAAGTACGCTAACTTTCCCCAGATGAACTGTCCTCATTTACTAAGGAGGACTTCTGTTCTACATAAAGCTATTCACATTCGTAATTCTTTCCAGCATGAGGTTTCAGACATTGTTTATATTTTTCAGATATATTTTTCTTTCTTAATTACCAATAAGATTAGCTGCTAGAACCTTCCATCAAAGTGTTAAAATATTGATAGACATTAATATCGCAACAATAAAAGCACAAAAAGAAATTCAGAGTCTATTTCATCTGATCTTCACTATCACAGGGGTTCTAGATCATGCCAGAGCAAGATGCATCTAGTTAAGGAGGGCAAAATTTTTTGTTTTCCTAAGCACCTTTACCAGAGGCTGCTTTACTGAAAGCTGTTCCATATGCTCCAACATTACAGACATAAAGATCCCGCAGGTCAGAACAGACAAAAATCCCATCACTTGAATACAGTCAGTGATAGAGTGAGACATAGAAAATGTGATATCTTCTGGCTTTTTTCTCTATTCCCTTCCTATAAATTCCCAGTGTTTGTTTTTGACCTCTCACGGGCATGCAGCTGTTATCTTTATAAAACCATCTATTCAACACTAGCATCTTTTTTCCTGAGTGCTTGCTAGTCCATCATCACTGTAATTCTCCTCCATGTAAAAACCTTAACATTTATTGTCACTGAATTTCTTCTGCCATTTTATTACTCAGTCACACTCAGTATTGTGAGATCCTTCTGCAACTCTTCCTAGTTGACTTTTTACCACTCCCAATAATTTAGTATTGTCAGCAGGCTTTATCACCTCAATTTTAACCCCCTTTTCCATACGCTGAGCAAGCCAGACTCTTGGACAGATGCCTCTGGGACTCCATTGGTGACTTCCCTTCATTGTAAAACTTGACCATTTATTTCCCATTGTTTTCCAACTTTTAACCACTTACTAATTCACGAGAGGAGCTTCCCTTTCATACCATAGCAACTTCAATTCTTCATGAGCCTCCAGGAAAGAATCCTACTGAAAACTTTGGAAAACCAAGTAGGTTATAGTAACTGGATCACATTTTTTCACAAAATCATTGCCTCCTTCAGAAAATCGAAGTTGACTTGTGAGGTTTGACTTCTCCCTGTTCAGCCATGCTGTTCAGCCTGCATGATCCAAAACACAGTCCTAACTTCTGATCTGTTTGCTGTTCCCAGTCCTTCCACCCTGCAGTGCTAAACTGTAACTGTGATTTGAAAACATTCATCATTCTGATCAGCTCTTTACACACATGAAACAGTGGATTTTCTGGCTGTCAGAGAATGAACAGTTATGAATTATGGCAAAAATTTTTACAGGACCATTATTACCTGTGCACATTTTTTCTTTACTTCCTTCTCCAATGCAATAAAAATGAATGCGGGGGGAAAAGGGGAGAAAGCTCTTGAAATGATGAAGGTAGCTTTCTTAGACTTCACTACAAAGGAAGCAAACAATCCTAATATCAACCAAGGAGCCTGAAACAAAGGCTTCCAAGCACATAAGGGATTTCAAAGCTCTGGGGGACAGAGGAGAAKGATATTTTCGATGCAGTTTCCCAAGGAAATAAGGTCTCTCAGAGTGGCAGTAGGTCACTCCACTCTCACCTTCCCTCCCTCTCCCCTCTATCTTGTGTATGTTGGGTAGCACAATTTGATGGGGCCACAGAAGTCTTAAAAACTCTCCTCGGCTGCTGCCTCCCACAGCACTGGGGCAGGCGGAGAGCGCGTCCAAGCACCGAACTATGGAGCTGTTTGGTAGGGATGAGACCAGGGTCATCTGGAAAATATTCCTTGGATTTAGCAAGGGTTTATCCAACTCAGAATGGTTTGAATTGAATTCTTCATGCTTAGAAAATTGTAATTTTCCATTTAAAATGTCATTGTAACACTTCTAACCAGCTCTATTTACAGAGCTCTAATGTATTTCTCTTCGTGCTCCCACATAGTAATGAAACAATGTTGTCATGCTGTATTTGACGCTGGAGCTGTAGGTATAGTTTGATGATTTAATATTGTGTTTTTATTGTAACGTCTGAAGAATTTTGGCTGACTGGTAAACAGAATAGTAGACAAAGGCCAAAGTACAGTTATTCACACCCTGATTTATGGTTTGGTGTTTCTCATGTTATGAAATGAGATACAAAAAATAAAACACAAAGGCTTCTCACAGCTAGAACAGAGAAAGGCATATGATCCTAACCCAGAAAAAAAATTGTAGTACTATTCCAATAAATATTACTGTGCTGATCTTTCGAGATGCTTATGACTATTCAAATATTTTCATAGCTATAGACATATGCATAGATAAACAGAAAAATGGGAAAATCTTATGTTTTATTCTATGATACCTAATTAGAAAGTCCTTTTAAAAGTGACTATATAGCTACAGATTCCCATTCATCTAAAGAAATTACAAATAAATGAGCTAGTGCTTACAGGAAGGGGTAATTTTCCCAGACTTTTTTTTATAGTTATAATTTTATAAAACAATTCCTTTGGATCAATCTTGGTAAAAATATTTGAGGGCAGGGATATAAGAGCCATAGCCACTGTTCCTAGAGATGTTTTGCAAACATAATCCAGGTTCTAGTTCCCTGAATTCTAATACTGCCGGCCATTTACTTTTCCTATAACAGTCTGAACAAGATCCCAAATCTGAAAAAATAACAAGCTCTAAGAATATTCAGGTCTAGAGATGCATGTAACACAAGAACTTTTATTCTAAAATAATCTGCTTCATTTTATTTTATATATCTATATCTATCTATCTATCTATCTTTAAAGAAAGCAAAGACAAGATCTGAACAGATCAAAGTGCAAAAATGGAAGGGAGGGGGAGGTGAGGGAAAAGCTTCCACAAATCGAACTATTAAACACTACAGAGTTTTGCATAGGCCCACAAATAGGTAGGACAGAAAACAAAAACACATGAATGAGTTGAAAAATGAAACAATGTAGGTTTTAAGAGCCAAGAGTATTCGTCTCTTTTTCCTTTGAAAACGAACATTCCAAAAAAGCATCACCAAAATGCATGTAAGATGCCACAATAAAAAGACGTATTATGTACCAACAAATACTTAGTGTTTGAAGAGACATCACAAAAACTGCATCACAATCTTGAAATAGATATTTAATCCCACAGCAGACAATCCTTAGTTTAACTGGGTACAAAAAAATGTAGCTTAGATGTCAGTTTTTCTATATTCAGCTCACAAAAATAAGCGTTTGCCTTAAATTTTTTTGTTGCTGCTAACAAATCCAGAAGAAATTGGGTTTTGTTCTTTTGGTACCTCAAGACATATCTTCATAGTGTTAAATGGGAAGAATTTCTCATTCTAAATCTTTGAGCACCACAAGTAAAAATCAGAGAGGCAATATCACAGATAAAAATAAACCTGGGATGGAAACAGACTTTTTGGCATGACATATCACAAGCGCAAAGTTAATTTTTCACTTTCCAAATCACAAAATGTTAAATATTAATACATTCTTTGAAATGTTAACATTTGTCTTTAATAGCATCTTCAGAGACTACACAACGTTCTTACCTAATTTGAAGATAACAGATTATAGTAACTTTTATTGCTGCACTGGACATTAGTCTTTTTTTGTGTGCTTTTATGTTATGCCAAAATTGTCTAAGTGCATATGAATAAATATTGTGGGGGGGGGGTTCTGTTTTAAGAATGCGTATACATTTAAATGAATGATTTTGCTTTTAGCTTTGGTATTCAACAGGCAGCATTTCAGACCCTGTCAGCTTCTCGCTATTGTTCCTGTCCATACCCACCAAATCTATTTCACAGAAGTTTCAAAATTTTTTCTGTGAATCACACCACATTTTGTATGCAAAACTTGCACAGAAGTGCAAAGAATTTAGCAAAACATCCTTGGTGACCCATCACCGGACTTTGCTCTGAGTGCGAGGAGGAGGCAATGCTCTGACTCCAGCTCAGCTGCGCATCTGCCTGTCTCTGCCTGACCTGCTCTTGTGCTGGCAGAGGAAAGCCCACCAGAAAACCATTGGCCTTTGTCTTTGAAAAAGCTTTCTAAATACCACATCTTGAAAAGCCTGAAGAGGAAACGTACATTTAGATATCAGTTCATTGGCTGAAACAGAGCCTGCAAAACAGCAACAGAGAAAAAGAAGAGAAAGTACTCACCAAGATACATTCTTGTGAAGAGAGGACAGTTTTGGTAGCAACCCTCCACAGGCTGGCAGTTAATACTCTTTTTCTTTCGTCTTCTCCTTTCTCAGTCCCCCCCTCCCACTCCTAATTTCCCCATTTAAGGGAGAAAATAACAAGGCAGAAGACGCCAAGAGACTTTCATGACATAAACAATAAGGCCTTCCTGTGCCAACATTTCCTTTAAAAACACTTGCCAATAAAGCTCCTGGAGGCCACCAAGAGAAAGAAATGCCGAAACAGCCGTGACATGAACTTGGCATATTTTCTGACTCACTCATTTCCCTTGAGACAATCCTTCCAAGAGAACGTTGAAGGAGAACGGGAAAAGAAAATTTCTTTCAGTGAGAAGGACTTCAGCTACCCAGCCGTACAAGAAAACTGCCAATTAACTTTATTTCTGTTTACCTACAGACTCACTCATGCAGCCACCTCCACTGGCATATTTCCTGACTAACACACTCGTGTTTGCACATTAGTCTTATAATTCTGACATCTGAAAAAAGGCAAGACGATTTTTTTTTAAATGCTGAGAATGCACGACTCCAAATAATTTCTGAACAGCAGAGAAAAGATTAATAATTTATAAAGGGTGGCTAAACACTTGGCTGTTTCACAGATTAAATCCAAATTTCCCTTTCTCTTATCATTGCTCTTTACACCTCTATAGTGCTATTATAATTTTTAAATGCCAGATGTGCTAGACTATAAAACATTAAGGACACAAAAAACTTCTATATCTGTAATGAATGTTTGTCTAGATCATTTCAGCTTGTCAATCCATTCCATTATGAGTAATGCCATGTTTTGAAAAAGCAACGGGAGGTTAAGAATCACAAATTAAAACCTCTTTAGAAATCAGCATCTTATATGCACGCAAGCATACATTCACTCACTCGCTCCTAAGACAAGGCTGTCCCTTGCCTGCAGTCCCTCAGGGAGAGCAGCGAGGGGCTTTCGGCTATCTCCTCCCACCCACACATCAGATCTCCAGGTGAACACACGCCAAGGGAGGCTCAAAGAGGCCGGTTATTTGTCTCACGAGGGAGGGGATGTGCGGATGTCACGGGGCAGGGGAGCTGCGCCTCGGTAGTGGGGCTCCTGCGCACGCCGGGGCGGGGGGCGACGGGCATGGCAGGGACCCGGCATCACCCCTGGCTGCTGGGGCAGCCCCACGGCACCCACTCGCACACCAGACCGGGCAGCAAATCTCCTTCCAGGCCTCCCTTCAAGGAGGATTTTTAGCTGCTGTTAGGGGGCTGCTTCATTAGAGGTCTCAGGATTCCTGCAAGGACACACCATCTCTTCCCTCCGTATGTACCAAACTCAGGAGATGGTGGGAAGGTCCCTGCTAGCGCTCACACGAACCATTCATCCTGTCACTGGGCTAGCACATATCCACTCTCCATTTCTAAGAAGGCGGCGGACACTGCCAAATGCTCCCGAGTCAGCTRAAGGCTGTTGCTGTTGCTGTTTTTTTTTTGGTTTTGCAGTTGACTTCTCAGATTAGCACCGGAGTATCACATATCAAAATAACCACTAGCGAGGATTTGCTGGCCTGCTCAGAAGTGAGGGTTCACCATACCTACGGATGCATAATTGCACTGTAATGTGATCTGATATCACACACCCCTCTTTTCTACTTTCTAACAACTCACTCTCTTTTTGCTTTAGCATTTTGGCTTACATAGTGCTCAGCAAGTTTCCTGATTCTCATTTACAGGCTTGTCTACCCTTGAAGACTCTCAGTAACTTTATCCAAGGCAGCGCTATCAGACTGCAGAGTCTGCTGTCAGAAGGTTTTTCCTTAGTGTAGCTACCTTTCCTCCCCAGCTCCCAAGAGCTGCCCATCTGATGGCACTGCTGTATCTATCCCCGGGAATCTGCTGGTACAGCAACAGTACCTAGAGGTCATTATTAATTTACTTATTTATTTTTGCAGCCCCAGCTAGCATGGCTCTGCTTGCAAAATACTGCAGTATAATATAATCTATAAACCATATTATGAGATATCTGCTACCTCACCCTTACTGCATCAGGGCTGCTTAGCACCACGTCAAGACAAACGCAGTGCAAACTTATTTTTTTTAAGCTTTTTTTTTTCTGTCCACTGGCAAAGTTAACACTAGTTTGTTTTTATGTTTGTTTTCATCAAAACCTGAAAAAAGATGTGTTTCTTGTAACAACACCAGGGCAAGTTGTCTGTGGTCAGTTGGCAAACTGTGAAATTCAGGGCCAGGGTAGAAATATTTGGGAGTCAAAAAAAAATCTGACTTGCTCAAAAAATTAAAGCCCTTCTGACAATCTTCCAGAGAACCCCTGAAGAAARGGGAGGGAACCAGCGAGACTCAAGGAAAATGGATGGAAGCCCAGCTTGGAGATTCAAGCCAGAATGGTTTCTGGCCAAGAAGGAAGGCTGGCAAGTAGACAAATACAGGCTTTCATAGGCAGCATTGTAAACAAGACATTAAAAATATTAATCCATTTAGATTTCAAGCACCAAGATGAGATTTACTTAAGAAGCAGAATTATGTTGGTAATGGCTCCTCAAATATTTCAGCTGAATGTCAAAGCTTTTGCTCAACTGTATCAAGTGAAAATACAAGGAGCTGTTGACACTACAGTATTCAAACATTCAGTCATATGGCAGAGCTGGAAAAACACAGAGTATGGCAGAGGAATGCTTAAGCCTTGGTTAGCAACTCAAGCCCTCACAGGGAAACTGCAGTCACAAATTATTTTTACCTTCATTTCTACATCAAAATAATAAATTAAAGGGGTGAGATGGTTTCTTATAACCAAACTTCCTTTCARAAACCTTTTCAAATAAAACGTGAAGTACCTCTACCAAAATATTTTTTTTTCAACTAGAAATAGTTACCTAGAACAGAACGTCTTTTCATGTGAAAGAAAGTCTAGGCAAACCTTGAACACCTATGACTTTTTAAAAAGTTTTTTCTCTCCTACAGGAGTCAGTACCTCTCCCCTTTTCCCTCAGAAAACACGCATTTATTCTAAATGATCGAGTATTTTAATTTTTTTAATGCATGGGAAAAGTCATCTCCCCACAAAATGAATGGGCATTCAGGACAAAATCCTGAATCCATGCTGCCCACCAAAACACAAAAAGCCTGAAACACAGAAGAAACGCATGCTTTTTTGATGAGCATGTGTAGTAAGTGTCAAGTTACCTCAAGCCTGACACAGCTAGGAGACTCATAGGCCTTCTACATGCTGGTGAGCAGGGTTCCCAAAGCAGCCTACCTACAGGCAGGGGGTAGCTTGGTCTGCAGAGTAAAACAACAGCCTTAAACAATGGGAAAAATGTGAGCTGCAGTCACGGTACAGGATTTAGGAAGGAAGAAATGACTGACTAAAGGAAAGACTCTCTTATGTCTTGAAACAGCCAGGTTGTCCCTCATGCAAGCCCATTTATTCTTTCTGTGCTTAAAAGGGGTCTATTTCACATACTGACAGTCACTATAAAATATCAGGCATGAAGAGACTGAGATATCTCAATTCAAAGCACTAAAAGCATTCTAAAAGAACATGCTACAATTCTCCATTCTCTCTAGTTGTTTAAAAAAAAAGCATTAACTTAGTAAAAAGCATAGAATAGGATCCCATCTCTTGCAACCTAAGGATATACTCTACACCCTTCAAAATCATATTTCTTATCATGTTCCTTAAAAAAATAAAAACATAAAAACCCCACTAAGCCATTTTCCCTGCTTATATCTTTAGCCACCCACAAACTTATCTGCAAGCTTTCCACAGTATCTGAAATAGAAAATCTGAGCAAAGGAAAATCTCAAAACATGTAGTTAAAGAAGGAATAACTTCATTTTGGTTAGAAGTGAAAAAAATAGATTAAAGAGTCTGAAATTTTATAACATTTTAAACCTTTAAATGTAAATGCAAGTTTCAACACATGAATTATAGAAATTCTGTAGCACTCCTGGTCCCAAGAATCATACTATGAGATTTGCTTTCTGTGCTCTGCATATTACCAGAATGAAACACTGGCATCTCAGATGTTTTGAAATTATGTACAAACACATCTAATAGTATTAATTCTAATCAGTTAGCAGATACATCCGCTTCAAAATGTTCTAGCTGAAGGTACTTTTATTTAAAGCTATTTGCCTATTACACATCATAACCTGTGCCACTTCATGGTTTTAGAGAGACATTTTCAACATATGAAAAGAGAACCATTAGCGAAATGCTGCTTGGCAAACAGTAGCTTACACAGTGAAGCTGCAATACTATCCTGGCTCTTCTATACATTATGTATAGGACTAAGTTCAAAGTAAACATGTGGTCATAATTAAATAATAATTATGACTTACATTCGTGTAACACCATTCATCCAAATAGTTTAAAGCATTAGGTAAATCTATAAACAATGGACCTAATACTGCACTCCTTACTCACATAATACCACTCAGTTCAAATGAGCTATGTAGATCTTGTCTACACACAGGCTTAATTGTTCTCAATTAACTCCATGTGTCAACACTCATTCCAGAATGGCTTGTTCCTGTTTAGCTTAATTCTCTCGCTGGTTACTATAGGTGAAGGCACCATTCCTACATTCTCACTGATTTAACGTCACTTTTATGGACCCCTTCACACAGGATCCCACAGTGCTTTACAAACCTCAACATAACCTCACTTTTACATATTTCTAATATGATAAATGTTCTTTTACAGAAGAGGAAATTAACACAAAAAGAGTTCTTCATATATCTGCAGGACTGATCCTCACATACTGACTTCTATCTGTAAACCCAGAGCTGAAATTAAAACCCACGATTCACCATTTCTGTTCTCATACCTTAATCACACAAGTAGCCTTCTTAATGTATCACGCCCCAGAGTAAAACCACAGGAAATGGTAGGAACAGGGAAAAACTCTGCAGTTTCTAAAAATAAATTATTTTTGGAAGAAAACATGTTAAAACCATTTCCATGCATCTGTGGTACAAATGATGCCTGTTACAAATAAAGAATCAATGTTGCTAAAAGAGTTAAAATTTGAGAACTTTATGACCTCCCTGATACTTTGGTCTCAGTCTGCACTGACAGTTCAGCAGTCTGAGAACAAGGCTAGAGACCAGGAATACCTGAGTCAGATTTCATTTCGGCTCTCTCATGGACAGTTACTTAAGTTTGCTTCAGCTGCAGTATCTGTAAACCAAGCATGACCATCCCTTCCTCTTATGGATCTTACAGAATTCACTAAAGTTCCTATGCCCCTTTCTTCAAAGGGCCATAAAACAAATGTTGTTTACTAGTGCTAGCTATTATTTAGCTTTTATCCCTTTTCCCCTTCTATCTTAAATTTTGCATGTAAGAAAAGTCACTGTTACAAATAACTCATTCTCACCTTGATTTAGTATTTGTCCTTCCAATTTTAATTTTTCTTTGCAAAAGGTATGTTTAATCTTAGCTGTTATTTATATTCTATGTAACTTTGACATACATCAGAAAGCTTTTTTTTAGCATCAGATGAAAGCACTGTAAAATGTCATCCACTGCTGAACTGTCAGCAAAGCTTACATTAGCACAAGAGTGAAATCAGTCATTTTTTTCCCTGCAAAGCTTCCTAACAGGTTTAGGCATTTCTCCGAGTTGTTCATTCAGAAAAAATTACAATAATTACCTTACCTAAGCACATTTTGGTCTTACTTTGAAAGAATCTTATGGCACAACAGCAATCCTTACTGCAGAAGAAACCCTACAGAAGCCACTGCAACTGCTTACACACTGTGTAAGGGACACCTTGTGAAATTGTGAGAAGAAGCTGCAAGGCTGCTAGCTAAGAAGGAAGCAGCTGTCCTTGTTCACTAATAACACCTACAGCTATGCACTCCTATTTATGAATATAGATAGTGTTTGTGGACCTTATATGATATAAAAGACTGGAGAGAAAATATGGATGTTAATGGTTTGAATCACAATACATTAATAGCATGGTTTTAATATGCAATTAAAAGGACACATTTTATTGAAGGGCACTGCCTTCATATGTCAGCTTCCTCAGCACGAAGAGGTTTGCTCATCTAATCAGCTGTAACTCTATCAGCAGCACAAACTGGCCGCAGGTAGGGGAGCTCTCTTGTYCTGCCCAGACAAAAAAGCAGCAGAAATGCTATGCTGTCTCCTGGTGCGATATCCACAGCAGGGCTCCTACACTGCACCTCTTTGTGTATTTTTGCCTGACCTAGGACAGGACTCCAGGATAATCAGTTGTAAAAGCTGCACAGACTTGCTCCCTTGCCGTGGACTAGACACTGAAATCACTGCAGAGCTTTTAGGCCACAGCTAAACTTTGAGCTGAGGCAGAGAAACCAACAGCAACTCCATTCAAAACCAGGCTGTAGCCTCCTCTGCTCCCTATCTGTGCCCTTGTTTTGGTTTCAGGCCAGAAACAGCCCATATCCTGGCTGGCAGGAGCACCTCTCCGGCACTGCTGCACCTCCTCGCTCCCCCCACGGGCAGGCAGCTCGCAGCCCAGCCAGGGGAGCGATTCTGGCTCCACTCTTGGTGGAGGCATTGGATGTCACACTGCCACGCGCTACAGGTATGCCTATAAATACAGAGACTCTCAACGCTATCCCTTAGCAAATTTATAATCCTGGAGAAATTCTTCACAGTAAGACACAGTTCATGCCATGCAAGATAATTCACTGATACACCACTTACAAAGCGCTTGAACAATCTGAACGAGCCTTTTACAGGGTCTTTTCAGGGCACTGAATTTCACCCAGGAAGGCTGCATAAGTACCCGAAGTGCAAATGAACTGTATATTAAATGAAGTCACACAGGATGAAGAGGCTTGGTTGCCTGGATTTCCACAGCTTCTTTGGACTAGGAAGAAATTATCAGATTAGACATGATGGCAGACTAGTCCGTGGTTTCAATTCATTAGCAGTGGTAACAGGCACTTGCTTTGAAAATTTTTACATTTAATACTAAAAATGCAAAATGAAATCTGCTCTTGAGACAGAAGGTACATTAGTCAAAATAGTCCAAAGTTTGAGCTTACATCAATACAGTAAACTATAAAATACAACAGCTCAGGAGTGTTCCTGATAGGAAGAGCAGCAGCTTCATGGGATAATAACCATTTTACGCATCCAAGCTAAATGTACCTGAAACAGACTTTGCTGTAATTGCATCTAGAGCAGATACAAGAAAATATCCAGGGGCAGAAAACAAGTTAAAACTTTTTCCAAACCTAATTAGGACAAACTAAAGTATAAACTTCATTTTTTTTTAAATATTCACTTCTTATCGCTATAATTGCATCTGACTGTCTTTCCCATAATTTATCACGATTCACCTATAAATATGCTGTGGTACTGAGTTTATCATACCACTGATTTTAAAATTTCCTATGTTGCTACTTTGTGGCATTTGCTTCCCTGAAGATGTAATACTCCAAATTTCTGCAAGCAGAAAAGATACTGAACATCCCTCATGGTATGTGATTCTGACATGGAAGTGAGTGTAGCACACAGTAAAAATGCAACTAATATCAAAACTTTTCTTCAGTCCTAACCAAAATGCTAGCGCATTTATCACTGAATAATGAACACGTCGAAGCCACTGTTTTAAGAGCAATGACACTTCTGAGTGTAAAATACAGATCAGATTCTGACAAGATCCTTCTGTCAATCTTACTTTACCAGCTTCAGTGCATTTGCTCCAAGCTGAAATCATGCTGAGAAAGGAAGCAAGACCAGGTAAGGGGTTGAGTTGTTGTCCACACACGACCTCAGGTATCCTGCCTTGCCTCCACCTGCTGCTCTGGCCCCTGTGTGAGTCTTGGTAGGTCATGTGTACCATCAGCCAGGACATGTGGTTATCTTGAATACACTGGGGTACCTTGGAAGGTGCTAGATGCCCATCTTTGGGCATCCTGTGTAAACTGATCCCTAAGTTTCTAAAATATTTGAAACCTGGACAACAGTCTCCCAAAAAATTCAGAAAATCTCAAAAGAGCTGCGTGTTTGGACCCTTGTGGACCTGGACATAATTCTCCTCCACAGGAGCACCACAAACAAACTAATGTTTATGGAGCCCACATCTTAGCAGAACATTGGAAGCCAACACCAGTACCGTGCCACAATTAGCCTGATTTTCTGAGAATCAGTTGAGGTGAACAAGAATATCTTACAAGCTTTCAGACCATCCTTTTCCTGAGCTGCACACATGAAACAATCAAGAAGAAATTCCAGCAGGGTCCTCACGCAATTTCAAGCTCACTAGGATTTAGCAGAGGCCATTGGCAATATGGCAACTCTTTGTTATCTATTGAAATGTTGTATACCATGACACCTCAAACTCTCAAACCAAAAACTTTTATGAAGGAAAATCTGATTAGCCTCTTACTCATGGGACAAGTGTATTTTAGACAGAAGTTAGTAATACACTTTCCTTCCTTTTTACCAAAACAAGTACATAGTCTAAAGAAGAAACCTGAAAATTAAGTTAAATTTTTATATAAAATATAAAATGTGATGCTCCTACCTTATAGCAGCATCACTTTCTAATAAATGTAATGCAACTGTGGGAGGTTATTTTCTGGAGGGAGCAAAGTCCTAGGAAACAAAATGCTTTTAGTAGAATGCTGAATGGTTTCATTGAGTATTTTTAGTCTGGCCTCCTGAGATGCTCTGCAAACATTTGCAAAACTCTAAAACAGAGCCAGTGTTATGTCACTATCTTTGGTACAAATAATTTGCTAGGAACTATTTTGTTCTGGCAAAGGGATATATCAAGAGAGGATGCATGAACTGGCTTGTTGTTTTTTTTTTTTTGGATTAATGTTGTTTGTCAACTGAAGGCGTCTTTATGAGGGAAGACCAACGTGCCAAGAAGTACATTTCACCATGCCAAAATTTAAGGGAGGAGTTCAGGAACAGTCTTTTATTACCTAATTAGTTTTATCAAATGACACAGATCAACTGACAGGAGATAACTAATAGGAAAAGGGGTCTAATGAAAAAGTAAGTTATCAGCTGGATGCTTTCCAGAAAACAATTATCCCTCTAGGTAAACAAGTACTACTGTTGGGAGGTCAGATACAACGTGCTAGGAAGGGAGGTCTTCTCAGGATACCAACCCTCAATGGAGTTGAAAAGGAAAAAAAAAGTAGTGGAATTAACCACACTGAGAAGAAGGGATGACTTGTTATTAAAGAAGCTAATATCTTTTATTGCTATTTGGGCTACAGATATCCTACCGGCCCCCTTTTTTTTTTTTTTTTTTTGAAACACAAATCAAGTACAGCTTGCCAGATTAATATCTCTATTTGAAATGAAAAATAGGACTACAATAAGAACAGTCACACTCACCTGCTCCAGAACAAATTACCAGAATAACTTTTTTACAGCTAGCAGGAAAAATGACAGCTCACAGATTGTATATTATCCTGACTGCCTCAGTAATAATGAAAAGGATGATCACAAAAAGAAATACAAAATTTTAGATAATATTCTGATCTATCCAAAGCAATTGGGTGTAGTATCTGGAAGGTACTTAAAAATATACTTGGGTTTCCTTTCCGTTATTTTCCCCACTGCATGATCTAAATTATGAAGACTCATGTGGCTCAAATCCAGKTTACATCAACTTTTAATTCTTAATTTGAACAATACTTTCATGTTTTCTGTTATTATTTGCTTATCTAGTATATATCTAAAAATTATGCAAAACCTGTCTAGTTATTTTAGCTGATAAAATGACACCAGATACATGTAACAGCACAAAGACATTTAAGAACTCGGGGGGGGGGGGATTTAATTGACTAAAGACTTGTACCCCCGCAACGAGAATCATAAGTAATGCAACAGAAGAGTTTTATTGTGCTATTCTTTCTCCTTCCACCATCATCATCTAATTTGAAAACAGATGGGGTAAAGAATTTGTGGGAAAATGCTCTATCTATAGGGATCTACGGTTCTACCTTTACTGCAGAACTGTGGATATTACGTGAAAGTTTCATGAGTAACTACAATAAGCTCTAACAAGGAATGTTATAAGGAAGACTATTAAAGGAACTTAAAATCAGTAATTCTAAACAAAAATAACAACCACTGCCATCCCAGAACTATGCTAAGAACAAGCTTAAGATTTTATGAGGCCTTGGCACATTCTGAGCAGGGCTGAATAATACTGCCAAGAAAAAGCAATCCGTTTGGTTCCCGTTAGCACATCTTTCCCTGTATGGAGGGCTGAGCTAGTCATCAAGTCCTAAGATGTCTAGACAGCCCTACATAGGGCTGAGAGCACCTGCAGAGACAGACATTTAAGCTTTGACTGAAATCTCTGATCTAGACTGTYACGATGCCTTCTACGGGAACATGGATTAGCCTGCATGTGAAAGAGGTATTATCACTACTGTCTCTGTGTCTAAACAGATTTAAAAGTCTGATATTGGATTTGGGGGAGGGTCTATAATAAAAGACAATCTGGACCAAAAAAAAAAAAAAGAAGAAAGAAGGAAAGAAAGAAAGAAAGAGAGAGAGAAATATGGGAATGCAAATGAATGAGCTCACCCAGGCACAAATAGAAAGCAGGCTTAGCTAGGGAATGAAATAACTACAGGATAAACTTACTCCATCTGCCATCCACGTTTAAAGCTCTGTAAGGGAAAAGACTGTAAGATTCATGATCTTCACAAGTCTCCAAGTGACTCCACAAGGAGCACAGATTCTCTGCCAAAAAWAGTAAGCCTTCACTTTCCTCCAGAGTCAGTCTTTTGTTGGCAAACCTTCACCACTGCAATATCCAGACCTGCACATGGATGAGGTCACTGACCATGATCACCATGATCAGCACATCAGCACATATAGTGCAGATCTCAATCCACATGAGAACCAGCTTTTCCCCCTAATGTACAATCTTTTCTGTTTCCCTCTACCACTGTACTCTCCCTCCTCTCCTCCCCACCACCATCTCCTTCTTGTTCCTTCTCCCAGCATTTCTTCTTACTCTAAGACTGACCACAATGCATGGTGCCATTGTAGTAAGGCAAAATGGTCTTGAGCTCTGCCCACCTTGAGAAGACTGGCAGAGGAGGAAAAACTGGGCCAAACCAGAAAGATCGTGTACCAGGACAGTGAGTAAAACCAGAAAAGTAACCATCATTCTCGTAGTGATCATTGATCATCTCAAGGTTCAGTGAACCATCTTTCTTCTTCCCTACAAGTCCYTTCAAGAAACTGTCCAAACAACAAATCACTATTCTAACTGCACATCTGTTCTCTTGCAAAAGGTTTCCAGCACACTTTGATCGTATGTGCCATGCACAGACATTGAATTTCAAAATGCTTTGCTTATTTTTTTTCTTTAATTCCTTCCCCAACAACTATCTACCAGGCCTACCAAGGGACTAAGCAGAAGAGATCCCTGGACTCTAACTCACAAATTAAATTGTTTAATGCTGTGCAATGATTCTCTGGGTTCAGTTAGTCCACCCAAATTTTTACAGCTCTTGCTATGACATAGTGAGAAGGCTCTTCCCATAAACAGGTACACATCCCAGAGTGCAGCTATAGCGATCTCCTGAGATAAGCATTCCTCCGAGCCTAAGGCATTCCTGCAAACAGTTCCTCTGAAAATCAAGATCACTGATCTCTGCACAACACCCTCCTTCTCACCTACTCCCTATTTCTCCAGGAAGTTTCAGCCTTTCTGACCCAGAAAGGCTGAACATCAGACTCAGCATGATGGTACAACGTGAGCCCATCAAAATAAATAAGCTGGAGCAATATGGAAGTAACCAAAATCAGGTATTAGAAGAAYGAAGACTGAAGGCTTTCCTGAATCATTAATTGCAATACAACATTTCAATTAGTGACCTTTTATCTAAAAAATTTACTGTACATCTTTGAGGATGGACAAAAATTTTCTAATTATGCTAATATGTCTAGTAGTAATAGTTATAGAGGACACTGAGCATTTGGTTCTCAGTTTACTGTTATAAAATTCAAGCTAGGCAATTAGTTGATAAGCAATTAACAAGTTTAACAACATATGCAATTAGCTGCAGTCATATAGAGTGATTCTTATGCACCTAAGTGAAATATTTAATTAAGTGACATGCACTTCAGCAGAGTGCACCAGCTAAGTGTGTGTGCAATTTTCATCCACGTCTAAAAGAAGGTTTTCTTGCAAATTCAGTACACATAGGTGGGAGCTGTAACACAGCATCTTAATAAGGGTTATCCAAAACTTCCCATAGGATCCAGTTTCCACTTGCTTATAATTTTGCCAGACTAATTGTTTGGGCTGAAACCTTCCATGTTGGATATGTGCCTCAGGCTATTTTATTTTTTTTGTACATGAACCCAAACTGTTCAAGGGTTTCCAAGATAATGGCCAGGAAATAAAGTCCTTGTTTTACAGTGAGAAAATAACACATGGCAGCCTCTCCTTTAAGAAGTTCAAATATCCTTCTGTTTTTTAACAGGGAAAAGATGCTTTTTGGTCAGGAAAGTGCCTTTTGCCAGGCCAGGTAAAACCTGTTCATATCTGGGGACATGTCAAACCTTCACAGTCTTAATCAGACGTGCTAAACAGCAAGTTTAAGGCCTCCAAGAAGCCTGTTCTCACTGAGCACAGTCCCTCCACCCCAGGGCTGCCCAGCCTGTGGGGCATCAGCCTCACCACAGAAGATGAACTGGAGCTGCTTTCCCTGGAGCTGGTGCTCCTAGTGCTGCAGCCTGGGACGCAGTTCAGGTGCTGCAGCCAGGAACAGCAGTCAGCCTTACCCATGTTCCCAGGGGTGCACCCATGTGTTGGAAAACCAGCTGGATTTTCCAAGCAGGAGGAACAAGAGCCAGACCAGAGAGGAGGAAAGGACTGGATGAGTACAGGGTTAGCACTGGAAAGGAGAGAGAGAGGGAGAGAGAG
>NW_020447619.1:95987-146376 GCF_003343035.1 Apteryx rowi
AAGTGACTTGGATAATGAGCTTATGAGAAGAAACAGCTGGAGAGGGACATGGGTGGAGTAGTCCTTGACTTTGCAAACTCAGTGTGTTGTGTGTGTTTGGGTGTGTATAACACTGAATTGGAAGTGAACTGCACTGAAAAGGGTAATGTAACATGGTAACTCAGAAATGGACAATGCAAAGGTAATGTTCTCAGTTAGGGACTACAATAGCTCTTGAATATTTAGGCACCTCCATGCAAGTATCCTCTACTTTAGGGTCTAAGTATCCATAACTGCAGACAGAAATAAGACTATCGAATACCTCTATTTATCAGGCAAAGATTCCTTTTTTTAAAGTGTGTATAAACTTACCCTATTTCCATGATTAGAAACCTACATGAAAATTGAGAAATAAGATTTTGAAGTACCTCAAATGACAATCAAGTGGATAACTCTCACCAAATTTTTTAAAGGGAAACAGGTGTTTGTTTACTTGTCATTTGTGTCTTTGAAAATCTTCCCTGTGTCTCTACAAATCCAGCTATAGACAATTTCATTTAAAAAAGACCTGGGGGAGAGGACCCTGGAACTACCAATCAGAATCAAGAACAAAATGTTAAAACAAAAGCTTTCGAAAGACAAACAGTCTGTTTACACTATAGCCACTGCATAGCACAGTGCAGGCACACTTAATTTAGCCACTTACTGTGTAACTATAGTAGCGCAGAGTCAGCGTGGGCAAAATTTACCTGAAAAGCAGGGTAAATGAGTCTACACCGAGTTCTGTGGCTCTGCATTTAAATTACCCATTGCAGGCCAACATAGTTTAAACTTAGCTTGAGCATGTTTGCACTGCATAGCGCAGTCACAGCAGTTACTGTCAGGCAGGCATACCCCAAGTCACCATGCAGAAAGGAGCAGCAAAAACACAGAAGTCCTGAATTGTTGTTCTCTGCATGCTGAGAAATGGGATAAATGCTCTGCCTCAGAGCAGGAGAATTTCTAAAAGTTTTCACTGATTTCTGTAGTTTTTTAATTCTGATTTTTAAGCAGCAGCCATAAAGGAATATCAAGTTTTTATTGAGCAACAAAGACAAGAAAGGTAAATGATTGACCTTTCTTGTTTGTTGCTCAATAAAGAGTAAGCATTGTTCATACTATGGTCCTAAATCAAAGCATAACGAAACAGGGCAGAAGACTTTCTACGACTGTGGGCTTAGGGTTGTACCCACCAATCACACATAGAAATGTATTAGAAATGCAATAGAAATACAATGATTAAAAAATTAACTACTGGTGATAAAAGCATTTTTCAATCTTCAGTTCACTTTATATGTAGTTTAACTGTTCTTTTTGCAGCAGTGACAAAGGGAAATACATTTTACACAACTAGCTGGTTATACAATGATTTACTCTAAAAGACAGAATATGAAAAGGAACACTGGCTGTGCAGTTCTACCCTTCTTTTGTTCCTACCCCTTACATTATCATTTACTCTCAGAGATATAAACTTCAATACCCATTATGACAAATGCTGCTATCATTGATTATGAGCTTATTAATGCCAACTTTCTTTCAGCAAGGAAAATCACCTTCTCTCAGGAGAAAGATGATTTGCAATTTGGGAATAATTGCGGTGTCTCTTAAGTAGTTCTAATTTTAAAAGGACAAAGTACATCTCGTTTCACAAGGACTGCAGAATCATTACACAGCACAGTGATACAACCTTTTCAGAATACAAGCACTTCCTTAGAGACAGAAGAAAAACTAATCTAATTCTCTGTGAATTACTGTTTTTCTTACATTTAAGAACAGAAACATATTGGGACTTTGCATATGATGCATCTCAGAAGACAAATACATAAAAACAAGATACTCAGAGAGAGTCAGAAAAATAAGACCTTGAATAATTTTATTCCATAATTTTAAAGTAATCTATGAAATAATATTTGAAATATTTTGATGATGAAAAGGAACAGAACAACTTACTTTCTACAACACCAAGAGTTATATTTGGCAGATCCTCCACTCCCTAGTCCTATTTCCCCCACTGCATTGAACTACTCCCCTGAGTGCTGCCTGATGCGCTGTATGTTCCCCATAACGTGGCAGAAGAGTGGCCCTAGACAGACGCGTAACTTCTCCTCCCCTGCAATTCTGGATGTATGCAGTACTGATACATGCCACTGATGCCTCTTTCTTCCCTACAAAAATTAACTCTAGAATCAAATAAAATATAAAGTAATTTATACTTGATTTATGTTTGATCTAGTTGTTAAACAGTCCATTAAAGACTTGCTAGATCTGGCCCAAAAGTTACCATCAACAAACTATGACRAAATGTGTGTTGATAAACATAAAGTGAAAAGAATTGCCTCAGAAAAGCAACACAAAGCACCAAGTGAATTGGAAACAGTCTGTGAAAGGCAGAGGGCATGCACTGTAGCTCTTTCATGCTCTGGTTGTTTTTTGTGAGGTTGATTTATGTATAATTAACCTTTTTTTTTTCCTGCAGATAATTTGATTCGAACCTGTGTTATCCTCTTTAACCCACCCTGTCCTCCCATCACAGTCACATAAAGCAGTACAGCTTAAAATGGTAACTGAAACATTACACAGCAAGAGTCCAAATTCTCCAGTTTAACCTAAAATCGCACTCTCATGTCTCCTTCCTGCTCTTCCTCTCATCATAAGGATGAAATTAATTCATAAATTGTAACTCTTAATTTAGTAGTACCTCGGCCAAAATTCAAGCTTGATAATTAATTACATTCTGCCTCTTCAAATTCCCACACTAAGCTGACTAAGAAGAATAACTCCTCTTTTCCCCTCCTAGACAACAAGTTTTTATATGGCTAACAGGCGCAGTATTCCATCTTTGAGAGAGCTGGCAGTTTAGCTGGAGAGAAATAAGAGGCATTTATAATACCTGGATAAAATGACGGCAGCAGATAAAAAGAAAAGAGTATTGCAGTAAGCTTGAAGAGTATGTCAACCCAAAAGCTAAGTCATTGTCCTCTAACTACATTTTCTGTAAGAGAATAAAAGCATTAATCATCATACAGGACAGGTAGCTGTCAGGACTTGGTGTCTGAGGAACTACAACATAGATCGAGTGATTTGGGATAGGGGAGTATTTGAGAAAATTCAGAAAATGGTTATGAAAAGCTGACAAATCAGTAAGGTAAAACACATATTTAAATATAGCACTAGACCTTGATAAAACACAGACAGCATACAAACCATTTCTGTCTGAAAAATACTGAGCATTAGAACTGTGCTGTGTTCTTAGCCATAAAACAAAACAGTATCTCATGCCACTATTCAGTAAATTACCAATCTATCAAGAGTAGGAAAACTATTATGCTATCTGTGCTATGAACATAACATAAACCACTTGTCATGCTAGGGTTATAATTGGAATTTTCTTCTGAAGCTGATACATGAATAACATAACCTAAAGTAGCACTTATTACAAGATTTTATTTATAGCAAATTTCATGTGTATTTGAATAGAACTTAATTAGCTTCTTTCTCTTTTGGTATGAAAGCGTGAATCATTATTGAAAAAAAAATCACAAATCAAGGCTACTGTGAAGGGTCTTGCTAATACTTCATGTATTTTACAGTGTCAAATTCTGGTGTGATTCTTTCTGAAAACTGGAGATACCATCAATAAAATCTGTTTTATTCCTTCCTTAAACTGCTGTCATACTTGCTGTCTTTGTCACTGTTTTACAGGTGACATATACCTGCAGCCTAGAGGTTGTACCATGAAAGCAAAACAGATAATACATGGTGACAAATTGTTTTTTATATTGATCATCTTATTATAGGGAATATATGCAGTCGGTGTTGCCAAAAGCACAGGAATGTTCTCAGTGAACCAGATGGTAACTTTTGATCCTCTGTTTCTCTTAGTTTTGGCATCTAAAAATTCCTCCAATTCGAAATCAAAAGCAGGGTAATTTCAATCCAATTTTCATACATCTACCTCACTCAAAAATTGGTGTTAGAACAATTAATCCAGCTCTGGTCCAATTCTTCATTCATTCCTCTCATTTTCACTTTGAAAGGTGTAAAAAAAAGCTTCACATTTTCATTCAAATAAAGTCCAGGAAACTACAAGCATAACATTCAGTTTACATCCACCACGTATCACACACATATTCGCATGCTGTTGGGATTTATTGCAGCAAATTCAGGCATTTGAGTACAGAGGCTGGGTCACCTAYGCCCGCATCAGCACCACATGTCCCACCAAATAGGCAGAGATGCCGGAAAACAGTTCTGGGTGGGGCGATTAGCACCATCAACTTCTGCACAACAAATCATTCTTTTTCTTTAGCAGCGGAAATGCTGGGTCATTACATATTGGCTGAGTCAGGCAATTAAAACTCAGAATTTTCTGAGGATAGAAATGGTAGACAGAATGTTTAAGCATGTTTCTTTTATTCTACACATTGAATTGGTAGTAAGTATAAAGTTTAACATTAATTGAGCATGAAAAATGTTACAGTAAGATGGAATCTTGATATATTTAAGCTTCAGATTTTTACAAAAACTGAAAACATACACAAAAATTTGCACATAATTTGATTTATGCATATTTTATTTATAAAAGTCTACATCATTCTGTACGTACAAACACACATAAAAACAATGAAAAATAATTCCTTATCTAAATATATTACATCCTGCAATCAGCAGGAAAGGTTGAAGCCATCAGACAAATATTATCTTCATGCCAGTGTTTAGCTTAAGCTGGCATTTGTTCTCAGACCTATAACCAGCATATGTCCAAAGACTGGTAACCTGAGAACATGGGATGCAAGAATCTGAGTCACATGAAATCTCTTCTTTCCAGCCAGTTCTGTAACTAATTGCTAAAAACATTTTTTATTTTGTTTTAGTTCCTTAACTGTTCACATTAATGCCAAATATGGTGAGACCACAACATACTGTCCCCTCAGAATTTGTACTGTCAGGTCTCCAGTAAACAAGTTGCAGGGTGATAATTCCCATCCTTTGCAGAGCTGTAATAAGATTTCACTGATTTAGGTGCAATTATTTTCAATCTATGCATATGACAACCAAGGGAAATGCAGCATACCAGTGAATGGGCATTTCACTTTTATTTTTCACCAAAGTATAGACATCTTGATGCTTTTTTCTTTGTGGTAGGTATTTGTTTATCATACATCATCATTTGATTTAGGGTGGATTATCACATAACTCTTTTACGAACACTGTCATCAATATCATGGTTTTCTTGCTGCCATCATTGTTACCCTCATCTAGGAAAGATCTGCAGTACACAGTAGAAGAGCTCCAATATTGTTGTAAAGTGAAAATATATGAAAAAACATGTCAGACTAGAACACTGTGCAAATCACACTCCCTTCCACTTCTTGGTCATGAAACATAATTACAGCTGAATCAAAGCACAACACATGGATTATTCTCACAGTATTTTGTATGTGTATCAAAGCTTTGTGTTTTCTGCAGGCTTGAATTTAGAACTGCAGACTCTCTACAACATACAGCTAAGAAAACTAGATTCTAGGACTGACTGACTGTGACAGCATTAGGGCACATATGAGAAGGCTTTACTCACAGTGGATATTCCCAGTTTGAAAAGAATTCATACATCTACTTTTTCAGACAATGCACTGAAAACTCCCCTCACTTTCATCTGGCATCTCAGATGGACGATGTGGGGAATTTATGCTCCTAAACTCAGGCGTCATGGGACTCCAAATGAATATGACTATAATTATAATTGTAATCCCAGGGAGCATCTATCTGAAATAAGGATTGAGACTTTAAAAACATATAAGAAAATGTATTAAAAAAAAATAATCACAATGCTAATGATGAATCTTACTGCAGTAAAACAGCCAGCCCATTTCTCTAAGATTTCCATAATACCTGAGACATCAATAAATCTTAGTAACTTACTAGCARCAGTTTGATATAAATTATAAGGCCTGGATTAAAAAGTTTTCTTGATTTCAAAGAATAGACTGGAACATCATCTGGTAAAGTGACCCYGGCAATGTGACCCTGCTGGTACAGGCATTTCCTGCCTTTGCTGTAGGTGTTCATAGCACTGAGGTTCCATTACATACATCTCATATTCAGTGATATGAGCCTACTGCTACCAAAAAATGTGTATCCTCATTTTCCACCAATTCTTACATGAATTCAGTACTGTAGGTACATTCATACATATGTCTACAGCTTCATGAACTATTGCAAAGAAACCTTGTTTCTGTATGAAAATATAGATATAGAAGATCTATGTGGATCAGTTATACTTGACAGAACCCCCAAATGCACATTCTTTGTGCAGCACAAGATTATGTGGCAACAATTGATGATTTTAGTCGACTACCTATTTTTAAAGTGTATGATTCAGTTCTCCATGTTCTCATTAATTTTATACCCCTTGTCATAGATTATAGCTGTTTATCTGACTGGCTGACAACACTACAAGCAAGAAGAGAATCATGTTTGCAGAGGTTAACTGAAAGACAGCTAGTGACAAAAGAAAATATACAAACATCTGGATCAAAGTACATCTTGAACAGAAATTTAAAAAAAATGGCTCACACAATGGAGCCATTACATTACAGAATTACTGCACATTATACACATTACAGAAATGTTGCTTATATTTTGTTTTATTGACATAGTAAATGACTAGTCTTGCTCTCTATAAATACATACTCTTAAATTATCTGTTCAGATTTACCAGCACAACTAGATGTATTATACACATGCAGACACCTGTTTTGTAAAATATATCAACTGTGCCAGAACGACCATGCTGGAACCCTCTGGTTTTCATCCAAGAGAAAATGCATTGCAAGCTTCCGTGAATTATCCTAATAAGTCTTCAATTTTATAATAGGGAGACCGTCAGACAAAATAAAAAACATTCTATCATTTGCTAATCTCCATGTCAAAAGACAAAGGAAAAAAACCTCAACAACTATTAAGTTTTGGCCACTTGGCCATTCTTGAACAAGACTAGGTCCAAGATTCATTTTTTGTGAGAAGCACCTGGTATTTTTGCTCTCAATCTCGTCCCCTTTTAAAGGAACATTTAAATCACTTATTTGTAATATGAAAGAGTGGAAACAAAAATCTGAAATGGAAACAAAAGCAAAAATTGACACATGAATTTAAAATAACAAAAGGCTTACCCCACTGCTACTCTGTTATGAGGTATCAGCCCAACCCTCTTTTGGGGTTATCTCCCTTCAGAGACATCCTTTGAGAGCCACTGCTGGAAGCCAAGTCAGACAACCTCTGTGACATCTCAAATATCACTAGCCATCAACGCATTGGCACTGAGACCTTAGTAACATTCCAAAACATGAGACTGCAATAAATCGAAAGCAAGCTTCATGATTCAGATTTGATGTTGATAAGCCTTCTGTTAGGAAACTGATGGTAGCATTTAGTGAAGGTGATCGCTGTGGGATTCCACACACCATCACTAGATGAAAGGATGCTTCCAAAAGATTTTTGTGACGCTGCCCACCAAGGTATCCGCCTTCATTGATGCACTTTGGAGTTACATCAAATGGACTGGACAGTAATCTTTCCAAGTACAGTAGTTTATTAAAAGAAATCAAGACAAAAGAAGTTAAAAAAAAATGCATTCAGGTTGCTTTTACTCACTGTTGTGAAACATTCTGACAACTAAAGTTTTGATTCAGGCCATCCTTACTGTCTACAGAAGATTGAAAGCATCAATATAATCAAATGTCCATATAATTAACCAAATAGATTAAAAAGGTCTTCTTCAGCTTTGAAGGTCAGTCACTCCAGCTCTGCTGCCAAGCACTCACACTAAGCCAAAAATTCCTTATAAAATTGAGTTATTAGGAAATGTACATACATGCAGAACACTTAATAACACTGTCTCCTGGCAAAACTCAAATATACAGCAGTTGGAGCAATCCCTCTTCAGGTATATAGCTTTGTTTTAACATTTCATGAGTATGGTACAAAAACACTATTGTACCAGCACTCTGTCCAAAGTCAGAATTGTTCAGACAGAGATATACAGGGAAATGCATCCTAATAATAGTGTGCTGTAATGGCCTTCACTATATGTGTTCCAAATTCTTATGGTAATAGAGAACAATGATGCTAAGTATCCAAAAAGTGTGTTGACCATATTGTTACATTGAGGATTGAGCAATTACAATTCTCTGTAGAAGTTCATGAGCCTGGTAATACATTTCCATTCCAACTAAGCAAGAAAATGTTTTGTTATTTAGCACTAACTGAAGTAATAGAAAAATCCTGTTTCAGGGAAAGTCTTGAAAACAAACACTTGGGTGGACAAGTATTTTGATGTCTCTATGCATGGGAGAGAGCACCCCCAAATGAATACCCCCAAACCCAGGAGAAGATAGGAAAGAAATGAAGATACTCTTGAAGTATAATTATTGCTGGATGCTGATAAAAAGTGACAAAAGTGGAAAAGACACTTTTGGGTAAAGCACTGCTAAAAACAGGCTTGTAAGGAAACTCTTTTAAAAGTGTACTGAAAACTTTTAGTGGTGGTGCTTTATTTTATTCCACCACATGAAAAACAAGGTCCCTCCTTCCTCAGCATTTATTAAGATCTTAAGGAGCAAATTTTGATACAAATAAACTACTATACATAAATACATAATGAGTATTTACAGCTTACTCTTATGCTGTACTTTCATCACAGGCACCTTCTTCATTCTAACAAAAATCACTAACTGCAAGAGTACTACCCAAATGTGCACGACTATGGAAGTGCAGCATGTAGTGAAAACATTATACTCAATGTTTTTTAAAAATATTTTAAAGTTCCTTTTCATAGGTACTTCATACCTATTTTTCCTTTACATATTTGGGCCTCAGACAGTCCTGATAAAAGCTGCCAGGCTGAAATCTTGCAGAAAGATCAGGAATGGTGGCAACTTGCACTGCTCTATCTCACATGGAGCATCTCAAAGAGAAAGCATCAAAAGAAGGAAACTCACGTTTCATAGCCCATTTCAAAGCACAATCTCTTGGGTGAACCTGTCAAGCAGTTTTGATTGTGCTGATGATTTCTTTGATGTAGTTGATTAAACAGTGGGAATTAAACTATAAGATGATTAAGCATGTTACATATAGACCAATGAATGGTCCACAGATAGATTTTTCACCAGTGATGATATGCTTCAACCTTGGGACAGATAATTCTAGATTTTCTTTTTTACAGTGCTCACAGAGGAAAGAGCTGATCTAGATAAATGTTTCAAAGTTCAGTCAAGAACTTAACTAGGTTTTGGACTTTATTGTGCCTTTCGTTTTTAAGGATAATTTATCTGTTCTCCTCCTTCCTCTTACCTGATCAGGCACTGTTTTTAAATTTCATGTCAGTTTCTATATGATAAATCAAAAAATGAGGCACGGTGTGATAGTAAAAGAGAAAACCTGTGAAGACTGCCTTGCATTTCAAAAATATATAAAATATGTAGATTGTTTTAGAGAAGTACAATGAGACAATACAATTGTAGAGTTATTAATAAATTTAGCAATGAATAATCCTGAGTTTAAGACTACCATTACCTAGAAGTGCTTGAGTAATAAGCAAGATAACGAATTATTTCATTTTTGAATGGCACTGTCAAAGGATTTAAAAAAATATTTTCTTGTCACTGTTTCTTTCAAGAGTTCCTAGGAAACTGGAAATGGAAGGGTTTTCTTTTCAATATTTTTCCTCTGTTGTGAACATTCAATAATTGTGTTACAGTGGTCCTGCTGAATGGAGTTTAAAATCTGGCATTTGCTGTAACACTAAAAATATAATAGAGATATCTGTGAATTCCTCAAAATGTAATAAAAAATAAGGCAACTGAAATGTAAGGCTTAGCAATTCCACGGAGATCTTCCCCTAGCTCTAGCTTATAAGTATCATTACAGTCACAATGTAATTATTACTCACTTTGCACTTTTACAAATGGTCTACAAAATATCAGAAGTCAATATCGCTGATTCGCAATATATTTTGTGGCATCCATCATACTTACATTCAACATAAGATCCTTAGGGTTTCCTCAAACATGGCATAGAAAAAAAAATTAACACCTATTAAACTAGGCAACTGACTTCGGATCATAACAACAAAGGTTTCATATGCTTTCACAGAAATTTTCTTTCTTCTGAAAAACACCAGTTTTTTTTTTTTTTTTTTTTAAAACAAGGCTGTCATATCAAGGAGTTCACTGACAACATGATCATGCAGGTTAGATTTTTTTTTTGTCTTCCATTCAAAGACAATCTTTTATCCTAAACAACAAGATAACACTATATTAATCTGAATTACTCTGTTTACTAAGGTTTATTCAGCTACTTGTAGTGCACCGGATCTGCTGCTTCTTGGCCAGCCAGGAGCTGCACACAATCTTGACAAATAGGAATGGGGAATCTGCTCCCCAAGACACTGGAAAATCAGCAAGAAGTGCCACATTTCCAGCAGCACCTGAGAAACTTCCTGTGGCAAGAGCAAGGTCAAATTTAGTCATGGTCCAGATCTAGATGAAAGCCTACAATCTGAACAGTCCTGATCTAGATGTGCAAAAGAAGTAAACAGTAACTACTGACATTTAACTGTTTGTGGCAAATACTAACATTGAAGTCCTGTTCTCATTTCATGTCATTCTCAAATGAATAACTCTCAAAAAATTGATCACCATTTCAATATACTGAATTTGATTATCTCAGTGATGATAATGAAAGAATTTTTGTCAACTACTACAAAAATGGCTGAAATCTGAATTAAAATTTGAATACTTTCAGAGATCACCAAAACGTATGGTAGAAATTCAACTTTTATGTTTGGTTACCTTGCAAGCATATCAAGAGTAATAGTGCAGAAAATTGGCTGCAAAAAATGTAGGTCTCTAGTCAACTACACAATCATATGTATACAATTATTACAATAAATATAAAAAAGTGCCATCCAGATGACGGTGAATTTCTATTAAAATAATGAAATTGCTCACAGAAGTGCAGACAGATAACATAATGAAATGTTACTTTACTGATGTATAATTTGAATGCTACACATTCAAAAGAAATCTGTCATAACTCCTCAGATAATACAGAAGAGAACTCTTTATTCTTCATGTCAAACAATTAACTGCTTTTTTTTAATCATTGAAAGTGAGTGCATAAATATTACACTAGCTTGGAACAAAATGACCTGGAATTCAAATTATATTTGGGCTGGAAATTCTTAGCTAAAATAGATAACCTAAACAATCTTCTTCTGTAGAAATATATTAAGTAATATTAAAAACAAAAAAAACACACATGCCCAAACATAAGACAGAGTTCATGTAATGCTTGCACAGGATTTTTTTTTTTTAAAGACTTGTTCACCTTACATCAAACAGTAAGGTTTCAAATGAAAACAGAAGGAAATTTCAATTCCAAGAATAAAACCTGGCATCAGAGAATTAAAAACAAAAGGATGACTTCAGCTGCAGTCATGCTTTTCAGGAACTAAGCTTGTTCCATGTTTTCTTTACAAGCTGCCAACACCCTCCATCAAAAACACAGTTATTTTAGACTTTTACTGCAGAAAATGCCTCCGGTGATCCCATCTTAATTGTCAGCCCCACACGCTGGCCTCTACCTTTCTCACAAGCAGCACTTCAGGAGGGAGAAATACTGTCTACAGCTGTCATCAGGGACTCGCCATAATCCTTCCCACAGTGGCAAAGTTTGCCTCCCCTCTGCACAGCGGACACAGGACAACCCCAAACAACCTGCAAACTTTGTGGGAGGGATCCTGTAAGATGAGCAAGGTGCTAGTGCCAGCTCCTGCCCATCCTGCCTTGATGAGGACTAATGTCCCAGCAGGTGCTTCACATGAAGCAGAGAAAGAATTACATAGGAATACTCCCCTCGAAGGAAAGGTCTGAGGGCACAACTCCTTTTGGTTACAGCTTGACCACCACTTTGTACAGTACACAAATCCTAATCACATGGAAGTGGAAAACATTACCAAAGGTTAAAACACACTGGGCATGGTTTCACCACAAAAGGAACCACCTTGCAGTAGCAGATAATCACCTTGTAACGCAGGGACTTAATAGTGGTTATTTTATGGAAACAAGCACCATTTTATAAAAACCTAAGATTTTAAGTAAATGTTAAAATGAAGTTGAATCAAAACACTGAAGAACTTTGGGGTTTTTCTTCTTCCTGTCCTTAAACAAAAAGTTGTGCACATAAAGGATCACCACTGTCAAGAGAGAACACCTCTTAATTGGTCATGAATGACCAAGTGCTCTTAGCAGTATTTACCCAGTGCTAATCAGCAGCTCAAGGAAAAAAAAAAAGTCCCCAGAAACAATAGGAAGCAGCAGCATCTCAATGGAAGTCATGATTAAAGCTTAACTCAACTATGAACCTTCCTAATTATTTCCAGCACTGAGTAACATCCTGAATTTAACAGCACTGACCTTCACTTTTTATTCCCTGCTGCAATGCTGTTTTGTAGCAGGAGAAGCAATTTGCAATCGGAAGTATAATACATATGCAATGCAGACTTAAAACAAAGGACCACTGTCACAATGAAGAGCCTACAATGAATAATCTCGTTACTGCAGTCGTGAATCATCTGACTCATGAAGCATCTCAAACAATGTTTCAGGCTACAACCATTTGCTTACACACAAGGCACACCTGGCTATTTCACCCAGCAAAGAGGTGCTTAGTAACACTACCTGGTTTTGTGAAGAGAAACTCTAGAGACAGTCTGGATGGAATCGTAGTTAAGTGGAAATTAATTCTTCTATCGTTACATGTGTTTAAATATATCTTTCCCTTTTTTGGGAAAGGGGGAGGCATACATACTGCTCCCTAGCATACTTCATTTTTCACATTAGGATAAAACACTTGAGATAATACAGGATACAGTGGATGCAATCCCATGCAGTCCTAAGCACTCCCTCTAAGACGCACGCCCAGCACCAACCTACACCCCAAGCAGCCCAGGCCCAGCTCCCACCTGCAGCTGGGTGGCCGGCACACACGGTCACACACATCCACCGCTGCACTGAGATGCCCAGCAAGGGAGACACGCTGCACTCTTTATAAACAACAAAACAATTGCATTTGTTTTAACTGCACATCTCAGCAGCACCTTAACTACGAAACCATGGGCCCAGAGTCCTGCTGTTGCAGCCAGCCGTTAAAACAAACAGGAGTCCAGAAAGTGCTTTTTTTTTTTTTTAAAGATCTTCTGAATCTAACAGAACACACTAGTGTTTCTTAATAAGGTAAATGAAGATTTATTATCAACACATTCCTAAACAGAACACACATTCTATTTTGAAATAAAAGGAGTGTTTTGTAAAAGCATTATGTAAACATGAAGCTGCTTTTCTTTAACTCAATTTATCAGAGAAACACACTGTATCATGTTTTTAAAATATCACTGAGCTAGAACTATAATCATTGGAACATTTGCATATTTTACAGTACAAAAGATAATGCATGCTAACAGACTCTATTTGTTGTCATATTACTTTCATACAAATAAGCAAATAAGATTTGACTTATTACTGCATGTCTCAGGCTGCAGGATGGTAGGATTCCACTGACTATAGTCTAATTAAAGGTCTACTGAAAGTAATGGAAAAAATCCTATTAATTTCGTAATTCAGAACAAATAAACAGTACAATGTAAGGCATTAACTTTGTTAAAAAATAATGTATTAATTTACCTTATTCATTCATACTAACTAAAGGACTTGTAAATTATAATTTTTTTGATCTGTACTTTAAAGAAGTGTTGGAAAGTTGAGGGATGCATGCCATATCCTTCATGAATAACAAAATGATAGAATCTGTTTTAAGTGCAAAACTCAGAAGCACCTTTCTAACAGAAGCATGGGTCGCCCAGCCTAGTTGCTGCTACTGCAGCCAGCCATGGCTGTAATACTTTTCAGTCTGATTTTTTGATCCCACTATCATTATTGGAAAGTTTTTCCAGAATCTAACAGTTCTAATTGTTATCTCCCAAATTCCATCCTTAAGATACTCCTCATCATTTTGTAGATCCTCCCATGCCAATGTTGGCCACAGTTGGCTAAAACAGTTTTTCCCTCCCTACTGCCTCACTGCAGCAGGAAAGATAGGAAAAAAGAAGAGAAGGAAGGGGAAAAAACTTAAGCATGCACATAAACGCACATATATTTACAGATATATATATACACACATGTGTATAAGTATATATTTATGTGCAAGAAGTATAAATAAAATTAGGTTTACAAATATGGGATGCATATACAATCAGAAATGAAAGGTGGAATCCTGAATCCACAGAAACATCAGCTGCTTTTGCCAATGACTCTGAGCTTTGCTCCTGTTTACATGAGGCAAACCTGGTGCAATGCAGCGTATACTGAAGCACACTGGCAAAACTGTTCCAACAGCTCTGAGCTGATTCAGCGTATCGGTCACATTCAAGAAAGTCTCTCCAAAAGTCTCACAATAAAACCTGATGCCCATGAAACCAACAGAAGGTACGCACCCACAGTAGGGCAGAATTCAGAGCTAGGGAGTA
This sequence comes from Apteryx rowi, assembly GCF_003343035.1. Classification (NCBI taxonomy): domain Eukaryota; kingdom Metazoa; phylum Chordata; class Aves; order Apterygiformes; family Apterygidae; genus Apteryx; species Apteryx rowi. Next base: position 110,590 of record NW_020447619.1, read on the forward strand.
AGTGAAATGGAACATAAAAAAAGTATCATATAGCCTAAATAGTTTGCAGCAGTAGGATCACATGGAAGAGTAGTAAGGGGAATTAGTAAAATCAATTTTAAAATAGTTTCAGCTTTCAGAGATGACAAATAGATTAAGACAGTGTTCACTTCAAGTGGTATAGCTAAGGCCTTATAACTCCACATGTAAATACCCTTCAGAGTAAGAAGGTCCTGTTGTACTTAAATTTAATCCATTGCAAAGGAAATTAAATTAGATCAAAAAAAAATACATTCTTAATTCAATATAGACTAGCACAGACCAAACATGGATAAATAAACAGAAAGAACAATTCCAAACTATATAATTTGTATCTGTTTTTTCATCCCATCCTCTCAATAATAAACTATCCCCCCCATAAGTGTCATACGCTTGTCGCATTTAGGACGTAATTTTAGAAATAACAGGGATGTTTCTGTGTAATAATAACCCTTGCAAAAGTACCAGCAGATTATCAGTCCCTTTATGTACAGCTTGAAAATGAACATGCCAAAGAGCTGGAGAAGTTTTAGACTAACATTTCTTACGCCATGTTTCCAAGAAAAAAAATTCTACAGTAGAGGCATAATCCCCAAATAAAATTGCTGGTGAATTCTTAGATACTGTAAAGTAGAAAAAATCCCCAACCTAAATTAAAAGATTGAGTTATGATGAGCTTGCTTAACGCAAGTCATTAGCTGTGTTAAGATTTGCAGCATATTAACTGTATTAAGCAGAACACAATTTACTTAAGTGCAAGTTTGGGACTTTCCTCATATGACCTTCCTGGCATCCTGCCAAGGAGCAGCTCTTGTTGACATTTAATCCGAACATAATCCCTGAAATCTCTGCACCACTGCTGGGTTGCAGGGGATGATTCTCCGGCAGCGAACACAGACTTATATTGCAGTAATTTCATTTGCAGCTCATGGCTGTTCCCCTTCCCTTCCAGCTGTTGCAAATTATTTGTTTGAATAAAAATCTATGCCCTTTGTTATAGAACCATAGTACCTAAAAACAGAAAACAAACCTGACCTTTTATTTCAGTTGTTTTTCTACTGACAGCTACCATATTTTTAAGGGGACAGGCTACAGAAAACAAGATAAAGCTCAGCAACTGAAGAAAATCCTAGCTAATGAGCTGAAGTGGCTCAAACTACCATACCATCTCTAAACAGCAGCCGGATGTCATTGCAGAGGAGGAATGGCTGTTCCAGCTGAGGGTACAGCACTTCACTGCAGTCTTCTGAATAAACAATTGGCTTTATGAAAAGGGATATACTTAAGAGTTTTACCTTATTTTAAGATGCCTCTGATCTTTGAGGCCAACTGCCTTTTTGTCATGAACACTGCAAAAAAAAATTCCAGTGTCCAAGATTTCCACATCTGTGATTTTTGGCACTTGTGCAAGAAAAGGGAAGCAGGTGGAGTAGTGGGCTGAACAACCGATGCCTGAACAACACTGATGAAACTGAGGCAAGACAGCTCTTTGTCCTGCAGGGAAGTGCAGAAAAGGCCAAAAATCAGCCCAGCGAGAACAGTGTGAACTTCCCATTGTTTTCTGTGAGTTGAGGATTTCTCAAGTATTTTTTCCATTACATTCACAAAGGAGCTAGGTAGGCACAGCAGCACTGATTTTAATCTTGCTAAAGCAGCAAGTAATACAGCAGTATGAGCTCCAGTATGGGCTACCCACTGACCTGGCATTTCCTTCAGCAACAATTTAAGTGTTAGTTCATGTGAGCTAGCTCTGGTCTACCTGCACTTGCTGCAGTCCAATTTCTGGCTGCAGAAAGGACTGGCTCTTATTGAGACTTCTTATTCCCTCAACGATCCCAACATTTTCCCCTCCCTATATAAAGTAAATAAAATGAACAAGAAAGATTAAATTCAATTAATCTTTTGAAGGGATTAATTAACAAACTGTAAAAGGATGGTATATTTAAAGCAATTTTAATTTTCTAACTCCTAACTTACAGCAAAACACTTTCCATCATCAGATGATCAGACTCTTCTCGCTGGCATTAGCAAAGCCATCTTCTACACAGTGAGTTGACCAGACTACCAAGAACCATAATTCCGTGAGAAAAGAGAAAGTGCTCCAAAGTATTGGAAAGGCTTATTTTATTACAGTTAACCTCTTCACCTGTGAACACACATCCTATTTCAAAGGTATCCTTTTGAGCAGGGGGAGTGCAGGGGACCTTTCAGTGCTTCTACTTCTGCTCTTTAGGAAAGCTAGACTAGTAAAAATATGAGCTACTTCTCCAGTCCTCTAACTCCTACAACTGAGTGGCCTGATCCAATCAACAGCCACCAAAGTCAATGGGGAGCTGTTAGTACTTGGTTTAGGCCACAGAAGAGTGAGAAATTGAGAAATATGTTTTTATTTGGCCTTCGGCCTAGCACAGTGCCACCACTAACGAGTGGCTGCTACAATGAGACCTTTTAAAAGAGAATACCTGAGATATCAATCGATGAAAACAATGTGAATCCTATACTGATCTCAAAGAGGGGAAATCACTGCAGCTTTATGATGAATAATTGCAGGTATTCTGGTGCCAGCCTACTATCAAAAGAATTCACTGGCAGGGAAGGGCAAGGTCTGTTTGCAACAGTCCTCCTCCCCAGGGAGATGCATTTCATGGCTCCCAGCCAAAGGCTCAGAAGAGCCCATGGGGCAGCAGTTGCATTGGAGCTGCCCAATCACACCCCTTCGCTGCAGCCAGATTTGCCTATTTTTGCAGCTGGCACCACCAAAGGCTAGAGAAACTTGTAGTCAGCATGATCCCTTCCAGACTGACTTTTCAGGCTCTTCAGCTAATAAATACTGAGAGCAGTCCCTACGCTGGCAYACACAACTGTAAACACAATTTATATATATATCTGGTTCTGCACCTCTCTAAGGGCTTTTCTTTTTCTTAACAATTTCTGCATGACTGCTATCATCACGGCCCTTGCTAGTCTCAGAAGAAAACTGCTCACCAAACCTTCTTGTAGAAACATTGTTTCGCTTTGCACTGACAAAACAAAATTCCTTTTGCTCACTGTTTCTAATCCCCACAATAACAGCACTGTACACAAAGTGTCATGATAAAGAAAAGCTATATTGGTTAGTCTTGATGACTCAGCAGTGGTTTCCTGCATTGCTGCTTCAGAGGTACCAAAAAACAGATCAGAAGCTTAAATCTTGACACTAAATACATGTTCACTGTGCAGCCAATCCTATTGTTTTCAAGACAAAAACAAGTCTGTACAGCCTACAGCAACTAGTGATAAATGACCCACATAATATTAACAGTGACTGACTGGGGAAGACTCTGGTTTCACTAACTTCTCCATTTGCAACTAAAAACTCAGGCAACAGAAAACGAAGTCAGAAAGGAGGCAACAAAGGATTATGAAGAATATTACACACCACAAACAGGCATATCACGTACAACCAATTTTTACAAGACCACATTGAGCCCAAGCCTCAGCAGTGCTCCAAAATTAAACAATGCTTTCCAACAGAGTATTGCAAATGGTTTTAAAAATTAGAAGTCTCACAGCTATTCTCAGAGGCAAGCAAACATTACCTSTTTTCACATGAAGTGCTCCTAACTAAGCCAGAAAAATGAACTACAGGTGTGATGTTCAAAAAATCCATGTGTGCAAGCAAATGTATGATCTGTGTGTGCAATTACTGTGACCCTGTGTGATAAGTAAATACATATGTACCAGATGAGTAATTACTTATCTAACTTGTTGTGGGCCGGTGACAACACAGGGTTTCTGAGCTACTGTGGTGTCTCTGCTTGCAAATTAGCCACATCACAGAAGATCTCTAGAAAGCTCACTCAAGTTCATAGCATTTGTTTTTCCTGTATTCCTAGCATGACATACAACCTGAACTGTGCCCCATATTCAGACTCTTATTCAGACAGAAGAGATCATAGCCCAATGTAAGTGGTGCTGTAAGCAACCTGTGAGCAGATGGCCCACGGGGAGGAAAAGGTGGCTTTATGTTGTTGCTTATAACAGTGCTAGTAACGCAGTTAGGAAGCAAAAGCTTCTATTTCAGCATCTCAGGTGCTAAGCCTGAGCAAGACAGGCCTAGTACATAAAATGCACCAGGACCCAGGAGAAAATGGCACAGCCCAGCTCATATCCATATGACTAAACTCTTTTCCCCTCCAAAACACGGTTACCTTTTCAGTAACGCCTGTTGAGAACAGTCCCTCGCCCATGCCATCTCCTGAATCATGCCATAGGTGTCATCTGGGAGTGTGCTAGTTGGTACGGGCCAAAACCATGTCACGGGGTGTGCTAGAAATTAAACAATATGGACAATCATAAGAGAGTGCTCAAATACGAGTCCTGGCCCTGATTAATTTACCTAGGTAGACACAGCCTTGGTGGAGTAAAGTCAAAGTGCAGTCATTCAAACCCACTGCTGCAGTCAAAACAAAAACATCATGAAAATGTGTGGMACAGCAGGAACAAACACTAAGGCTCCAAATTTTAGTCTCATAGTCACAAGATCATATATTAGTACCACAAGAAAGTGGGAAACACAAATAACTTCTAAATAAAAATCAAATATTTCTTTGAAAATAAAGAAGACGGAAGATGAGTGCTACAATAGATATCAGCGTGCTGGCAAAGGAGAAGTGAGAAATGGACATTTTCCAGCATTTAGTTTAGGAAGACAAACACTGTTTCACAGATTCACTGTAGTCCTGCTTATGTTCCAAGCTCCCAGATTCATGCCAAAGGGCTTGGACTTTCTGAACATCCTGTTCTGTTTCCTCAACTGCTAGTCCGAGTCCTCTCTGCTAAATGTCTTTATTTCAGAGTCCCATTTTCTATCATTTTATTCCAGACTCCTCACTCTGTAGGCTTTGTATTTTACCTCTGGGTAAGAGTGAAGACAAGCAGATTAATGAGAAGTCTGAACAGCATATTAAGTTATACCTATTTTAAGAGCCTGCTAGAGTAAGCATCCCAAGGCACTGTATAAAAATAAAACTATACAAATCGCATTTAAAACTAACAAAAAGCTTGCAGATGCTGGCATGCCTTAAAGCATAAATATAAAGATCGATGATTAAGTGATTCAAAGATTCCCCAAGTCTGGGAGCCACATGAGCACAGACCATTTACCTGTCATTGCTAGGACGCATTAGCTATCTGCTCAGATGTAAAGTCGAGGCATCTTTATGAGGGCCTACTGGCAGGAAAAATATTCCCCCCTGACAAAGGAAGGAAAACAGCTTTAGAATATGAGCAGCAGCTGGCTATTTCAGGGATTTCCTAAGTGACTAAAGGCAATGCACCCCGCACCTTTCACACGCAGCTGCAGAACACATTCCTGCTCCTTTCTCTGCCTCTCTGCAGCTGTGAGATGTTCACGGTACAAGTGGCCTCGCCRGGGTGACGACAGTAGCCAAGGTTCAGGTGGAGACAACACTTCTCAGGGACAGCAACATCAGCTCTCCTCATAATGGCTTTTAACTCCCAGATCCACTGCTCCTGGTGCGCTGCCAACACCATCCACAAGCCTTTGCTTGGCTTGGCATGACTGAATCGAGCAGTGGGTCCAGCTCTTTCATCCATACAGATACCTCTTGGCTGCTGGGGACGAGGTGATGTGAGAGGTCATTTATCTCTCTTGGTATGAGAGGGAATCACTGCTGCTACCCAAGTGACAGGGAGCCTGTTGCTGCTGTTGATGCGGGCACAGAGCAGCCCACTTGCTTCCTAGCTCTCTGCCATGCTTAGAAGACGGCAAGACTTCCCACCTTGCTTCCTTCCTCCTCCTTCCCATGGCAGCATTTTAATAAAGGCTGAAACCAAAGCATGGAGTGAGAGATACCACCTGTGACCTTATTTGCCTTAATAACTGCATCTCTGCACTGCCTGGTCACRGTCCCCTCACAGCCATAGGGCTCAGTAGATGCTCCTGTGGGAACCTTAGACCCCTCTCATCTTGCCCTGCTGTTTTGAGGCAGAAATGCTGTGGAAACCCTTCAGACAGACATGGCCCTGTGAGAGCTTGTACTAAAACTGGTGGGATTGTTTCCCAGGAGGTTTGCCAGCAGACACACTGATCAGCCTGTTGTTTGCAGAGTATGCGAAATCCCAGGACTTCTGAACACACTGGGATAGGCAGCTGGTGGTTTCAAGGCTATAAACATAGCACCAGAGTTACTATCAGCTTTTCAACCTTTCTCCTGCCTTACACCCCACTCCCTCTTTCCTTCTTTCTCCTTTTCTCTTGCCCTTTTCAAATATGCTATCTTGTATGGTGGCCACATTCCCATCCTCTTAAAGTCTCGACAAATGAGTAGGGATGAGTAGTTTCAGAACGAGGCAGCCTTGCTGGAAGCACAGCAATGGTTGAAGCAGTGTACAGATAACCACCTTGTCCCTCCTGAGACTTATTTACCCTTCTTGAATCTGAATGCGATGCATTAGTTGTCTCTATGAACAAGTAACATTGGAAGATTAGCTTTGGCCTGCAAGCCTGACCAAAGAGCAGTGTGGCTCTTGCTGGATTTACCCCTACTTTAAAATTACATATTTACACACAAACACACACACACACACACACACAGAGAAAAAAGATGTAACAACACAAATGATTAGTGGCCAGTAGACCGCATTTGTAACAATGAAGTTAAACTTAGGCCCATGGGCCATCAAAATTTTAACCTGTGTATATTTTCTGAGATTTCTTGTTGAGTTGATGTCAACACAAGCACATGTGTATTCTAGAAATTATGGAATTAACAAAAAATGCTGTGGCCACCAACATATTAAAATCTGCACAGAATATTAATTCCAGCAATTTAGCTAAAACCAACTATAGGCTTACGTGAGGTATGCAAAATAACATCACCATAAAAAACAAACACCCCCCCCCCAAAAAAAAAAAAACACCAGAGGTGCTGAACAATCAGTCAGACACAGTCAGTCACATTCTGAAACCAGTCCAGGAATACGTATGTGAAATCAACTGAACAAAGCTGGGATGAGAAGTGCTTCATTTTATGTTGATGATTTGCTTTACTAAAGAAGGCCTGCACAGACAAGACTTCAAATTCACGTTGCCCAAGTAAGGAACTCTTTTTTAACACCATCTGGCTTAAAAATTACTTGGATTCCAAAGTGGCCATCTAATCGCCAACAGGAAAGCAAAGAACTATTTTAAGCAAGCATCACTAAAAATAAAATGGGAGAAGCAATGGAAGGAAAAAGAAAGTGGTCAGTGATAAATACAGTATGGAGATTTGACTATTTATAATTTTAAGACTATTTATATTTTTAAGCTTTCCCTTTGAAACACTGACAGGCAGGCTTCCACATTCATCAGTCTGGTATTCATTCAACTGCACAGTATTTATAGAAATATGTAAAGGCCAACAAAAACAAAAAAATACATTAAAATTTATTTCTGCCAGAATTTGGGGGTATTATTATCACCTCACATTCAAGTTCAGCCATGCACAAACAAAACATTTCACAATCTTGCACTGATCCATATTTTGAATGCTCTTCATGAAATCCTGCTCCAGCAACTCATTACACTGTGAAAAAACTAATGCAACACTGATACAACTTACTATGCCTGGAGATACACTCTTTCAGAAGAGCTCACTTGCGGGCTTGCCTTCTCCAAGAGCTGAACACCTGATGTCATTCAGGACACCTGCACAGCACCTGTGATAGCAAAGCCATTAAGAACCTATACAATATCAACTCATTACAGAGCAAATCTAAAGGACAGAGTTGAAGTAGAAAGGATCTACATGAGTGGGATGACTGGTGAAAGACTGATTATATGCTAGAAGAGAACCACTGAACTACCCTGTACATTCCAGTCCAAAGATGTTGTATTTGGCTCTTTAGAAATGAGGACATTTGAAAGGAAAGTGCAATTCCTCTCGTGTGTCTCTCAAGTTCCCCAGAGAACACCGTCTCTGCTTCTGGTTACAAACAGATCACATTTATGAATCCATTTAGGAAACACCAACTGAGATGCATGCTGCTTCCCTAATAATCTGGCTAATTTAGCTTAGTTTCAGAGTCAATTGACTGCTTTCTGCTAAAACAGAAATTTGTTACTCTTAGCTTTGTTCATGTGTCAACACGGTTTAGCTTAATTAGGCAGCTTTCCTCTCTAGCAGTCCCCTCCCTGATGTATTTATCAAGAGCTATCTTATCATCTCTCAGTTTTTACTTTGCTGGGCTAAACAAGCCAAGCTCTCCAGTCTATTCAGCTAACATACAGGCTCTCAAAAATTCTTTCCTGCCCCTGTTGTAGTATGAATCTATCTTTCTTGAGTTCAGTGCCCAGAATTACATACAGTGCAACACATTAAATTTCATTTTGCATATTTTTCTGACTGCAGAATTTTCACAGTCCCACTATCTTCACCTTATTCTATTCAATTTTATGCTCATGTTTATCTTTTAAGGGATCACATTACATTGATGGCTACTTACCCAATTAGGTCTAAAGCTTTCCCTTGTTTTTGATACAAATTTTTGATGTTCCTAAAAATATTCTCTCTGCTTTTAAATGTCTAGGCTTTTTAATCCAGCCAACCTCGCTACCTACCAACCTCACTAACTTGTTTTCCTAATTTCATGGCCTGCCCTTCTGTAAGAAAGAGCCTTATTTTTTTCCCCTTATGCCTGTATTAAATTTAAACAGAAACAATTAAATGAGTACTTGGTCCAAGCTTCTTTTCTATAACTGTATCTTCTATAGTGGCCTCATACTATACTAAAACTAAACCTGAGATAGCCTCTCCACATCTCAGCTCAGTAACTCCTTTAAGAAGAAATTATATTTCATAAATATAAAATATGAAATATGAAATCATAAATATGATTTTACTGGCTGTCATAGCTTGCACCCAGGACAGGCAGTGTCCAAAATTTCCACAAATTGCATCTACTGAAGGGATCCCGTTACAGCTATATTTTTGTTAGCAAAATAAACATGCCCAGGACTGCTGAGGCCAGCTGGCACTGGTGCCATCCTCTTAAACTCTCTTACCCTCCAAAACAGGGTGGCTGATTCCAAGCTGATTACTGGGAGTAGTCCCAGGGTAACTCTCAAACTTTATCCAGGAATAGTTCAGGTGAATTCTGGTAGATACAAGCCAATGCTATGCCAGGGAGAGTCAACAGTAGAGGCGATTGATTTCGGGGGGGGGGGGGGAATGCTTTCTAGTACCATTTAATTTACTAGTACAGACATGGCCCTTGTGTGAAGGCCTCTTAATCTCTGAATGACCCTAAGTTCTTCATAGCTATTTCTTGATCTTCATTAGCTTGTCACTCTTTCACCTTCCTTCTTAGGGATCAAAACAATTCTACTGATACCACAACAGCCACAGCTTCTTTGAGAGCTGGTCTCTAGCTTGACATATTAACCTTCATTTTGTTCCAGCAGGGATACAGAGATCTTTGTCTGAAGTTTCTTCCTCGGGATCTTTTCCAGCTCTATGTCTGTATGGGGTTTCTTTGCTTCTGGAAAACAAAACACCATTCTTTCCTCTAGCTAAGCTCTGCTAACAGATCTGTCTTTCCACTTCAGGAAAAGGAGGCTTCAGACACACACATCTGCCTCCTCCTCGTATTGTTAGGAATCTCAGATCTTCATATTTATTTCTTTTTCTCCTGCTGCAGCCCAACTATCTTCTAACTATTCTCTCTCCCCATTTTTTTAATATCATCCTTGTTCCTCTTCAGTCTCAAGTCTATAGTTATCTCCATCTCACCTTCCTTTTTTCTGGTGCCCCCTTTCTTCCTTGCTGTCATCTCTTTCTGCGTTTTTCTCCTCTGAGTTCTCTAACAAACTTGTCTTCACTTCATTTCTCCCCCAACAATTAGTGTCTGCCGCTGTGCTGTCGTTTTAGCCACATATATCTGTGGTCAGCTTTCTCCAAGACCTCTCCCTTCCAGCTGGTATTTTTATATACAGCTGTGCAGTCTGGCCACCTAGATGGCTTCTTCTCTTCCATCACATCTTCAGTGCCTCTCTGCCTCTAGCTGCATCTGTAGCACTTGGCTTTGTCAGGTGGCATTTCCATATAAAAGTAAATTCTATCAGGTAACACTGAAGTAAGTAAATCTCCCTCTGTTCCTGCATCCCGCCTTAGTGTCTTCTCTGCTATTCTTCATTCAGTGCTGCATCACTGCACACCCTTCCTTGTCTCCGCTTTTAAGGAAAAAAACCAGCCCAGATGAAACCCATCCATACTCCCAGTTTTCTTTAAGTGCTGGCTTCCTCCAACCACTGAGTTTTTATATTTTTGGCCACATCTGAAAGGCAGTTATCTACCCAGTCTAAACTAAGCTCACCTAGGTGAAAGGTTTCAGTTGTGACCAAAGGCAGAAAACTTCCTTCATATCCTTTCGCTACAAGAAGTTTAGTCCACTGACAACCGCAAATAAGTCTTGGAAATTGCAAGAAAAATCATGTAAAAACCAGTGAAAGAAAAACAAGATAGTTACTGTAAAGAAAAGGAACACTTGTACATGAGGTTTACTAGAACTTAAAGGAAAATGGACCCATACCTAAACAGAAAAAAATGAAAGAAGTATCATTATGAATTTCATGTCAGAGATCAATAAAGCCCAGTATGTGTAGTCTTCATTTTCTGGTAGGAGGCTAGGTACTATGATATAACTCCTGATGCATATGAAATAGGAGAAAAACAAGTTTACATAAACCTCAGATACAGAACATATTATTGGAGATTTCTCCAAAATTGCAAATGATTGCAGAAACACATGGCTAAAAAGAAAATGTAGTTTAATAACTTAACAAGGTTATCTTTTGCAGATCAAAGCACTAAAAACAGCCCTTGATTATTCCCATCAAGCAAGGACTAAAACCAGATTAAGGAGTAGGATCATACAATCTAAACTGCACTTTGTTGTTTTTTCACCTTGAAAGAAAACAGATTTTGTAGGACAAATAATAAGGACTGATCTTCAAAGGACAAGTGGATGTGCAAGAAAGGGGGTACAAAGTAAAGTGTCATCCAAACTTTTTTATTATATACTAAAAATAGCACTTTGTTTTAAAAATGTAAAGTGTATCAGTTGCACCGTCAATGCAAGGCATAGATTAAAAAACAAACAAACAAGGAAATGCAGGAAAGCAGAGTGCCAGAATGTTTTGTTTATCTCCAAAATTTAAAATCCAGCAAAACTGCTATAAAAATCACACAGACACAACCAGAAAGAGTATACTGAGTTTTTTCACATAAATAAGGATTTAGGCAGCAAATTAAATTGTTAATAATAGGGRAGATTTTCAAAGACACAAATGGACAGTTTATGGGCTGAATAATCTAATTATTCCTGCGGATCTATAGTTCATGAGAGCCATGAAATCTCTTTCACTGTTGCTAAGATTTTGGAACACTGATCCACTATAAACACTATACAATTTATAACTAATTAATTTTCTCTCATAATTTCCATAGTGATTTCTCTAAAAAGAAGCAGACCAAATATACAACCCAGTATATACTTCCCCTGCTAAGTTGCCTAAGTATGTTGCTGCATTCTGGCCTACTGACCTTGGCAGACCTCTGCCTAAAACTGCTTTAGAACATAAGTGAAAATTAGTTTGAAGGTTTTGTTCTTCAAATCATCATAAAACCACCACGAAATCTGAAACTGCTAGACACTTCTTGCCAGGAAATGTCCCTGAGACTCGACAGTGTATTACCACTCAGGTTTGAGGTACAGCAAGTCTTACACCTCACCTAACTGCATTAGCCTTACCTGAGCTAGCTGGAGAAAAATCTATTAACACCTTTCTAGCAGATCACATTTATGTATGACCTCTGTTGCAAAGTACCACATGGATTTGGATCCACAGACAATGGCAAAAAATAGGAAACTTTTACTTGGCTTTGAATTAGAGTCATTCTTTCCCTTAACAGTGTAGAACACGGCACAGTCCTGACCCTGACCAGTGCTATCATAAATATTTTTAAAAAGATATATTAGAGAGAAAAAAAAAAGGATATATTAGAGTAAAAGCCTACATCCATACTTGATATACAATTCATGGAGATGAAGTGAAGTGTAAGCCTTCCCTGTTCCTTCTAAAACTTTAGAAATCCTCCCCTGATTTGCCAGTGTTGCTTTGACTTGCTTTTTAGACTAATTCATAGCCAGAGGTRCTAAATAATTGTTTATGTTTCATCTAACCTGAAGTGGAAGTTGAAATTTAACAAATAGGCAAATATCTGCAAGTGATACTTGCAAAATATAATCCAAATGTTTATTGACAGTCTATTTAAGAAGTTGCCAGTAGACTTATTTCTAGCAACAGATTAAATGCCAGTAGGATCTGATTGCTTAACAGTTAATAGTGAAGGGCTAAGAAACCCATATAAAATAGTTTCTGAACAAGATTCCAAAGATAAATCCTTTTGTTAAGAAATAATATTTGAGGAAATACATTTAATAGGGAAATGTGACCGAGTTCCACAGCATTCAACTAACTGCCACACATTTACATCAAGAAAAAAAAAATTTCCCCATCAATGGAAGAATTTAATTGTATGGGTTGCAAAGTAAAAAAAAAAAGAACCTACTTTGGAAGGGCTCTTTCACCATTCTAGTCAAAGTGGATGTCTCAAAACATGTCAACAGGACAAACAGAAAATAAAAAAATGCAAGATGATTAAAGAAAATATATCTTCACCTAGCAATTAGTAACTATGTGTTCTAGCCAGAGAAAACACTGGGAAAGCAACTGGAGAAGTTTTCCTTTGGCTCAGGGAACAGATGAGCAAGAGTTCTCCTAAGGCATGAGCTACACAGCCAAAAGCTGTTAAATTCAGTGGCGGCTAAAGCAAGTTACAACACAGCTTGCTCCAGCCTATGTGGACAGAGCCAAACTGCAGTATAACAACACTTAGGGGGAAAGAAAAAAAAAAGGGGGGGGGGAGAGAGAAAACATTCCTTATGATTTTATCCCAAGTCTGAATCAGGCTCATGGAGTTGTTTCAAGCAAGTCAGAAAACAGAGGTATAAAAGGCTTTTGCTCAGGCAGGGCATACCTCTAGCAGTGCAGATTTTGTTTTTATATTTTCTAGTATTTACTCCATAAAGTTTTCCAATTTCAAAAGAATAGGGACACTTTCTTTGGAAAATTATGCCACTTGCTGTCCTTGAGGAAGACACTTGTAATCCAATAAATCTCATCTTTCCTGACATCCATTCTTTTCCAGTCAATACAGTATTTCCTATAYGCCAATTTACCATTCCAAGTAGCACCAACCGATGCATATCGACCACTGTTATTACAAGCACTGCTTCCTTCATTCTCCTATGTGAAACCTCACTCTTAATCTGTCCTTGCACATTTCTCCATGTCCGTGGTTCATTTTCCTCTCTCTTCTCAGGATTTCAGTTAAATCATATAAAATGATGCATAAGACTAGAGGGAAGTTTAAAAAGCTGTTGAACTGAAAGAAAAACTGGAATTCTGAATAGCCACTAAGGACTGTTTTCTGGTCAGCTATGCGGCTCTATCTGATTACATAAATATAAGTGTACAATCATTCTGAAGCTTCAAATAGCTTCTGTTTGTTCAATTTCCATTTAACTTAAGAATTGGCTTAAACAAACTATACTGACATTCGAAAGAAAACAGAAGCAGTTAAGAGGATCTAAAATACTTTGATAAAATGAGTATGTTCCTATGCCAATCAGAACCAATTAAGGATTCCACAAGAATAAAGAAGCAGTGCAGGTTCTGTTTTAATTTTATTTCAAGGAAGCAGTGAATAATAAAATTTAAACAGAATTATTCATGTTAATACATTTCACAGTATCTCATGTTTGACCTCTGTATTTTTATATACGTGAAAGTTTTACCTTCAAGTAACCTTTGAAGACACAGAACATCGAATCTACTCAAGCAAAATGGGAATCCATCAAGGTCAACCTGCCATTTTCCCATTCCAGCAGGTGTAGAGGACCGGCTGCCTAGGAAAGGTAGCACTCCTTGCCATTTTCACTTATCTTCTCCTGCCAGCTGAGTTGGAGCTCTTCCCATAAATCCCAGTGATTTCCCACTGATTTTCAGCAATGGAATTTTTGCCAGAAAAATACAACCTCCTGTATCTCAAGAAAGTAAGGATTAATATACATCCGCATTGTGGCTACTTATTAGGAAATCTTGATGGGTTAGTTCTGTTACTATATTTGCACAGAAGTGGCTCTACACTAATGAGTCTACAATGAATTTTTTTACTATCCCATATGTCCTTAGAGTTTACAAATCCACTCAGCAATTGTTGGAGATAAGGGTCTCTGAATCAGCCCCAATTAGGGGGTAAGACTAGTGGTATATATGGTTAGCATGGAAGGATATCCCTTCCTTCCTTCCTTAGGAAAGGAGGTCAGGGATATCAAAACTTGTCAAAACTGCTCAGTAGGACTCTCTCTCAGTAGTACACATGTAAGTAAAGAACTAAGACATGCTTTAACTTGATTCTCTAATACTCAGCAAAAATTCAACGTTCTTTCTGTGGTGACAGCCAAATGTGGCAAACATTTTCTTTGGTTTCTGGGTGAGTTTCATAAAAGCATGCTGCTCTTCTATGATGCACACTGGCACTTAAAGTGTAAGTTTACAATGCTCAATTTTCCCCCCTGTAATTTTATTATTTTACCCTTATTTAGTTTTTTTTTCCTGTGATTATTAAATCAAAAAAGGGATGATTGGTTTTTAAATTAATTTGCTGAAAGGGAGTGAAAGACACTAATGACTAGAAGGAAGGGAATGAGTTTCCAACAGATCAAGAGAGAGCATTAATGAACAGATGTGTCTTGAAAGTTTTCCTAAATGCAAACACGATGACTGTCTCGAGACTGATTCACTACAAATACAGACCCACCCATCATGTTATATAGGAAGAGCTCTTACTGATTCTTGAATATACTACAGTTTATCATTCTGCAGATGAGCAGAAAGGGAACACATCATAAAGACCCTCAGTCTGTAGTTCAGATACACATTTGGAGGAAAAATACAGTACTGCAAACAAAATCATTCCAAGTAAAAACACCCATCCCAAGTAAAAACACAGGAGGACGCAGCAATTTCTTTACAAAGCTGCGTCCTTGTCTACTATTCCATCTGATGAAGACCATGGAAGCTGAAGCTTTTGTAGAAAGCAGCCTGTGACCCACCCAACCGTACCCCAAATTCATCAGTACCCAGCAGCCCTCCAAGAGCTTGTGCTCTCATGGGGCCAAATTCTGCTGCTGCTCTTTGCAGAACAGCTCGGATTAGAAATTCTCCCTCTGTACAGTATCCTTATGTAATATGCAAGTGAAGCCTCTAAATAACGAACCCAGTATATGACATAAGATTGAGGAATTAGAAACTAAACTGTAAGTGTGACTATCAAAGGTCACTAGAACTTCTACTTCACACACTGAATCGACATGATGAGGCAGCTTTGTAATTGAAAAGAAAAACATTTGAGGCTATGTATCCTTTGTTTTTTTAAAAAAATTATATATATATAAAATATATATATATATATATATATATATATAATAGTTGGGGAAAAAATCTGGTTTATTATACAACCCAAATCAACCAAAAAGGCATGCTGGCTTGCAGTTTGGTTTATGTTGATCTTTTGGGGTTCTTTTCCTTTTGGGGGAGGTTCCTTTTTAATTTAGAAATACACTGTTTCTCTGTCAGTAACCAAAATCAGCCATCAGTCCTGGCTGTCTGTGTACCTAAAGTTCCTTTTAAAAACTCTGGGATATACAGGCATTTTACTTTGAACTTCCTGCTAGATTGCATAATACTTATTTAGMACTTCCTTGAAAAAAAGTTAGAACTTCAAAATCTCTAGCTGCCTAAGGGAACTAAAAATATTAGTGCTGATTAAATATTTATTTTGTAGAAACATGAAATCTATCATGTTACAGAAAATTATTTTGAATGATACCTCTTCAGCAAGCCTGTGACTTATGGCTTTTCCTCTTACTAAGTTAAACAATCAATAAAAATACAGCTGGCCCAAGAAAACTGTTTTGATTTTGGCAAAGCATCAGACAGTATCTTCTGGTTTGCCAACACAGGCAGAATCTTGTCTAATTGTGGGGTGCTTTTGGTTTTACTACCTACTAGCAAAACTATTAAGAAGCAGTAAAAGGTTCCAGCACCTTTTACGTATTCTTAGCTGAATCTCATTAGTTTGCACACTCTCAATTTGCACACAAAAATACAGCAGTCTGTTCCCACCTCTCAGGGAAAATTTAATAGCAGAGTGTTAAGTCTCATGTTACGAGGACTTCATTACTTTTACAAGATATGCTAAATAATTAAACTGCACTTGTCAAATAAGTGATTAGAGAACATTCTGTGCTGCAGCATACRTTTTTACTGTCGGTTTACCTCAATTCACAAAATTAAATAATTCACACTGAGTCTCCCACACAACAGCACAAACAACCGAGATCCTAAACTTGGAGAGGGGAGGGCTGTACGACTCAAAGGACAAGTATATATAGAATGCAGTTAAAGAAAGAGCACTGGATTCAAGCCACAGACGAGGAAACTGAAACAACAGAACCAAAGCTTGCTCTGGGGATGCTGCTGAATGAAAATGACCTGAAAGCAAATCTAGCCAACACCATTTAGATCCGCAGCAGCTTCAAGACAGACTTTCTCTGGAGTCTCAGACCCTTAAAAAAAGGCAGAGAAAGGGTGTGTGTTGCTTACAGAGGATGGGACTAATGATACTCAGTGAACACTGACTTTCCCAACCTCTAATTTACCTTCTTAGCCGTACGTCTGTAATTAGGTGTATATTACAATAGGCATTTCATAGCATGTGCCACATTCTCATACACTTTTACAATCCCATATTTTTTGTGGGAAGGCTTTAGCTAGTGCAAGTAGCTGGGTGCAGTAGTCTCCAAAACTCTGCAGTAAGCAGGATCCCTCAGGGCAGAAACAGAGGGGCTACTGTGCGAAAAGACACAGGCAGAAGAATTAGGCAAGTAACCAACCCTTCCATCGTGTCTCTCTTCACCATAGCTAGAGTTTAGGAGCCCGCTCCGTTCACTGGGCCGGCTCACGCAGAAAGCTGAAGCAGATGTATTCAAACGAACGGCTGTCCCTTCGCTGGCAGCAATTTATCTCTCTGGCTAACCTGGCAATTTTTCACGAGCAGTATTCTAAAGATAAAAATAAAACACCGTCCGGATGCAAATCCCTCCTGGTAGCAGCAGCATGTACCAGTCTACTGCTCCCTAAGTCACATCTGTCCTCCTGGGCCTGAACTGTAACAAACATCAGGACCCAGATGCCCTGGGATTTTAACATCATCGTGACGTTCAAGTTGGACTCAGTCAATGAGTATATATACACAATCTGCTATTTTTTAAGTGTACCAGTCACAAAGAGCCATATTTCCATTAAGCAAGGGAGAACATTCCAGATGATCTGGTTCTCTCACCACATTACAATTTCCCTGAATCAACACTTTTTGCAGGATTATGTAACAGTGAGCACAGCATGCTTAACTCTTATTTGAGCAGACGTTTCAAGCACAGTATAAGCATCAGAGTGCTTCTTCACCCTAACTGTGCTCTAATCTAGCGTGTGAATTGAAAAAAAGGTATATTTATTTCTTGTATGAGAACAGTACGCTACCCACACAAAATTGTAGATTCTTGTAGAGAGGTTATTAAGTAAACAAAGTTCAGGAAACAAGACTCAATAGCTTGTAAACACTAACAAACTGAGCTTTTGATGCCAGCACCGTTCTTCAGTATAGATATTGGACTTGCAATGCACTTGAAACGAGTCAAAAGAACTGCCCAGACCACGGGGCACCTTCTTCTTGTTGCCCTTTGCAGTGCTTTTACAGCATGGCTTGCATTGAAAGAGATGCCCCTGCAGCTCTCAGTGAAAACCAAAACTACTTTTGCAGCCTCATGTACCACTGTCCAGTAGAGGAGTTTCTTCTGTGGTATGGAAGGCTATTTTCCTTCACATTAAATCACTTAAACATGAGCTTTCCCACAGAAGAAAACAGCAGCAATTTGTTGCCTCAAACACATTTGCTACTGGAAACAGCAATTTTCTTCCATGGCACGAAGAAAGAAAGCACTCCTTTCAGAACTGAAGTATCCATTAAGAGTGACACTGTGGTAGCAGAAATATGTGAAATAAAGACATCCTAGAGTTTGTTTTGAAATATTCTCCACAGCTAGTACTGTGATCATCAATAATTTGTGAAAATCCTAGGTATGTAACATATATTTTCAAGAGAGATTGTGGGTAAGAAACTTAATAGTAAAAAACATCACAAACAAGTGTTATTGTACAGCAATTAGCCAAATTTGTTTGATACCTGACTAATAAAATCCTTCTCTCCTTTCTACTTCACCATACCCCATATCTACTAGCAACATTAATTCACTGTTTTTATCCTTTTCCAGTCTCTTGCCCCCTCTAACCTCTCTTTTGCTCAGCTGTCCATGAAAGCAGCTGTGGCCTCTATACACAGAGACACAGATCCATTTTATCTCAGCCACCTTACAATGGCATTTCTCTTCCCCATTTTTATTCTTCTATTGTCTTAGTCTAATAATTTGCCTAATTCTAGTTTAAACTGCAGGTGTCAAAGCCAACCTTTACCAAACAGTGACATCTAAAGTACCAGAAAATAAATATTCACCACATTTGTGTGATCTGTATGTATATAATATAATAATCCGTACATATGTTTTAGATGTGGTTCTGGGACAGTCATTCCAGGAAGGCAGAGCAGCACAGACAGTCAGAATACAGGAATGGCAAGTTAGGTATACAGTGCCTAGACTCGATCAGTAGGGCAGGGATGATATATTTTGGAGCATGAACAAAAAAATCTTCTGATCTGCCTCAGCTCCCCTTGGAATTCCCCTATATACCTCTAGTTTCAGAAGGTTTTACAGCATAGCTTTTTCACAGGTTTTTTAAAACAGACAGAATTAGGGATGAAAATTCTCCTGAATAATTATTTTATGCGTACATATGGCCAACACAGACTCTTAGCTGTTGCTCCTGCCATTATTACTGCGGAGTTACATTCTGAATTCCTGAGACAGATGCTATGTGATATAGGTACAGTAGGATGCCATTAATTCTGATCTCAATTTGATGGATTTTTCTATTTGCAAGATTTGCAAGATTTTGCATGGTAACTCCTGATTAATTTCAGATATTAAAATTAATAATGAGCTTACCAAAATAACAGAAAGGAGTCAGGGCTATTCTTGTTCAATAGTGTTTTGTGCTTCTTAACAGCACATAAAAGTACTTTTTTGAACAACCATTTTTCTGTATTTTCTATTAAAGGATCCACTATCTTTTATCCAGTAAAACCAGGATGCACTTCCCTCTAGCAATAAGAGCTAAAAGACTAGTGTCCTCCACACGCTGTCAGTATCTCATGGAGGCCTCAGAGCAAACATACAAGTTGTTCTTCTTCAGTTTTGGGGAAAGCAATTATTTTACATTAGGAATTCTACATAATCTGCTAAAAATTTACCCTACCCTTCCTACTCATATAGATACCAAGATTTCAGATATAACATTTGACTACATAAACTCCTATGTTAAAGATGGCATTATGCTCACAGAATAACCAGAAAAAATCCGAATTCATTCAGAATTTTAATTATATCACGCAGAGGAGTCAATAAAGATCATATATAAATTGTTACTTTTCAGGGACCTTAATAGAAAATGCAAGCAACTAAGTAAGTCAGGACAAATATTAGAACATTTATGCAGAAAAGTGTGTGTGTAGACTGATCAAATTTTAACAGAAATCAGCTCATTACTATTATGCATCAGTGCAGCATGCAAAGCCTGCAAAATCAGCAGCATTATACCTACCACAGAGTTTCTTCAAGGACCTGCTCAAGGACTTTTCAACCTTTCAGTGGATCTTGGTAAGTCACCACTAAAACAAGAGTGACCTGCTTCAGCTGTGATTTTGGAAATTCTGTGCCTGCCTGTACCACATAAGAGCCTTTGTTCGGGGATATGTGGATTTAAAAGGCCTGAAGGAACTATTATGATAATCTGGTCTGACTTCCTGCCTGGCACAGGCCATAATATACAATACCTCACGCAGCAATTTCTTTACAAAGCACAAGAACTTGTAACTCTACTAGGAGATATTTCAGAAAGAGATCTAATCTTGATTTAATTACTCTAAGTGATCTACCACATTCCTTTCTAAGTGTTTCCAATGGTTAATTACCCCTATGGTACCGTATTTCCAACATGAACTTGTCTTGCTTATCTCGCTGTGTTTTTGTCTGTTGGAGTCCTATCCTATCTCCTTATATAGATATTTTTAGATACTAACCACATCACACCTCAAAATTCTCTTACTTGAGATAAATAGTTTGCCTACTTGGCAAATCAAAACAGAGATTCCTGAATCCAACGTACAGCAGCTGCTGGTGGTATTGTAGATAGATTTTGGCTATGTACACTTGAAGTGAAAAGTCAATTCAAATATAAGGAGGAGGCATTAAAGATGTTCTTTAACAATTTTTTCTAGCTTTCATAGCAGTAATCCCTTCGTAAGACCTGAACATTTCAGAGAAATACCACTGCAATCTGGGGACTTTCATTTTTAACTTAACTGATAAATTCAAGCTCAAACCAGACTGGTAGTTACCAAATACGTTAGTTAACACAAAGAAATCAATGGCTTCTGGCAGGTGGTTTTCTACTACTTGTACTAAAATCACATAAAAATCCTGTTACCAGAACGAACCAGTGCTTTTGCAAGCACTGCCAAGGCAGAAATCCAGGAGTGAGCAATATGTACCCTAAACTACTTCCAGTTGTGACTCTGGGAAGCAGAATCTGCAAGTTTCCACTACTGCTGTCATGCTATATTACTTAGTCACGTTACTTAGGCATTTATATTACTGTAGCATTCAGAGGCACCACATAAGGCTCTCTTGTGTTAGATGATCAACTACAAGCAGAGCAAGCTTAATTCGTTTTTGCAACATTTGCCCAGTTCTTGTATGGCTGAATCCTGGTCAGGAGATGGGAGGGGAGCTTGTGTCCTCACTGGATCATGGAAGCTGATGAGATCAGTGTACACAGACTGCTCAGAACTAGAATTTCTTCTGGCATTTACTATATTCCTGTACTACCCACGTGATTCTCAAAACATAAAGTTCTTTAACTGACTGTACTTTCTAAAAGGGCTTTCAGTCTTTTGCATGAATTTGGTGCGGAACAGTAGCATCTTGCTGTCTCTGAGATACATCATATATGTACATGCCTTTGCACCTGCAAATACATGCACATGCACGCACACATATTCTCCATTTACTAATACAGAGAAAGAAAATCCAAAGCTAGCATCTGCTATTTACATTTATAACACCGCTTTAAAATTTTCCATAACAAATAATGTCATATAACACCTCATTACTTTTTCCAACTCTTCTGTTTTTTTCATTAATATTTCACATTTCTAGTCACTTGTGGTTTCAAACAGTTTAAATTTTGCATAGCTTAACTGATTTTTTTCTTAGTCTCCCTCTTCCAAGGACATCCTTCTGCAAATCAGGATCACACTTCATGTAGGTATATCAACTTTTACTGGTTTAAGATGTCAGCAGCTTTAAAAATCCTACCTTTTAATGACACTTCTATTTGGAAGAAGTTTGACTTGACATAGATACAATGAATCCAGCTAACAACTCTGAAAGCTTTTAGTTTAACTGCTGATAAAAAACAAGACAGGCAAATACAGGAGGAAAAGAAAACAGTAACTAACAACATCTCCCTTCCCAATACACCATGAATGGCTATTAAAACTATTACCTGAAAAATAGTGCCTGAAAAGTAACCGGATATTTCTGTTATGCTCTGAACAAGTTCATACTGCAGCTGCCTGTCAGAACAACTTGCTATCATACACATAGTTATATGTGACTTGACATTGCTGCTCAATGTCATAAGTGTACAGTTTTCTATATCCTCTAACACAGMACATGAATCTCTGCATCCTCACTAGTGACCACAGAAATAAAAAGATAAAAAAAATCCTTCTTCTATCTGATAACATACAGAAAGACCTTTTTTGCCTTTTTGCTTATCTAGCAGATGCATACAAAACCTATTTCCAGAATGTAACCTGACTCATGTTACATAGAAGAAAAGATGTTCACTCTAAGGAGAGAATCCTTCTCTAGAAACAGAGATTTAACTCTATAATTCATAATCGCTCATTTCCACATCTCAAAACCCCAAAACTTTTTGGATACAAAGTCACTTATTTTATCAGCATATACTCTAATATTTCATTTTCAAACTGCAAGAAACTTCTTTTAAGTAACCATTTTAATTGCCTGAGTAATGAAAACTATAATGTCTGTTGAAAAAATAATTCTCTCTAAATTCTTCAGAAGACATTAGAAGTTTCCAAATCTATGCAGTTATCTTATTTTAATTAAAAGATTAAACACTGGCATAAAGGAAAAAATAACTTAGTAGCAATAAAAAATAGTCAAATACTATTACACTCATTCCTGCAATAGTGTCTCCTTTCCTTTTTAATTTGTGTTTTAACATATTGACCCATACTATCCAGTATCTACTCTGAAATGCTGAGCATATTTGTTAAAATTATCTGTAATTAACCTTAATATTTTACTAAAGTGGAATAAAGAAGCCTTACCTTATTAGAGCTTCATTTTCAGTTCTTTCACTGAAAAGAGTAAAGAAATCTGTATTAAAGATCCATTTGGTAATAAGTACTTTCTGAAATTATTTCAGTTCTACTTCAATTTACACATAAAAACTATGGTTCTGTTACATAACTGAAATGAATTTCCATTACTTTAATCATTCTTCACATCCTGAAATGGAGACATTTATGTATTTATTTATTTATTTCTCTTAACTAGCCATGGTTCTCAAACAAATATTCAAATGCTTTGGGAAGATCAATACAAACAATGTATCCAGTTGACTGTATCCAGTATCACCTGAACTGCAGGCTGATCAGGCACACTTTACAGGTTTCTTTTCAATGCAAGTGGTATTTTATGATCACTATTTGTAGTTCTTTTACTTTGATTTGACACTTGATAATTTTTATTATAAGATAGCATTTGCATTGCAATATGCACATTCAGAGACTGTCCCAGCCTGAAATGTGGGGTTTTTTTTGTTGTTGCTTGCTTGTTTTTTTTAAAGAAACTAGTTTCTGTTCCATCCCAAGACAGCAAGGGTCAATGGCAAATGTAGAAGAATGAAGACATCAAGCCATTTCATGAAACATCTGCCTCAACTAATCCATTCCAAATGACACATTTACCATTGATAGCTTATCAATGGACATCCTGACTTGTGAAAAACAAACGAGCTTTAATACTATTCTGAAAAAGTTCCAACGTGACTCAGAACAACTGATGAATTCTGAGGCTTTCAAAAATATTAATATAACTAACCTTTCAGTTTTTTGTGAGTTTTGTTCAGTCCTTTGTAACTGAAGAGAACTATTCATGGGCATCAGTATTACAATTGGGAACTGGATTCCAGTAACTTTGAAATAAATGGGAATTTTTCCCCACTAAGACATGCAAGAAGAGAATCACACTTTATCTCATTTCATTTTCTACATGAGCATAATATACAGCATAAAATGGAAAACAAAAAGCCAAATCTAATGGAATTTGGCAATTATTATCAATTTTTGTTGAAACACAAAATCATGCTGAGTCATAAATAAAGCATCTCAGCCTCTAGCACTTTTTGTACACTTCATTAGCCATCAATCAATATGGTTAGAATTTCCCAGATAAAGGGAAAACAAGAACAGAACTTGTTCATCTTTCTCAAGGCTAAATTAAAAACCTGGCCTCAAAGCATATGATCAATGCAATGGTTGAAGACATGAATTTTCAGCTCTACAGCAAAAATACTACTTGCCCGGGGAGGCAGAGGAGTTTTCAAAGAATGGCTGTAAATCTGTCAATCCAAAGCAAGCAAAGCTTAAGTGAAGAGTAAAACTGCCTCTTTCCTTAATTTTGAGCATGTTTACCTGGTATTTTGTAAGAGACCTGTAAAATGACCCTGTCCCAGAAACAGAACAAGTAARCTTAATAAGAGACACTCCTGAAGTACAGAAATTCATTAGATTAAACATTCATTTTGACAAAAGGCATGAGATCTCGTTTTTATGAATCAGCTCATCAGAGCTGAGATTTAAAATGTTTGATTTACCACAGCTGAGTATCTGCACATGTACACCTATAAATGAAGAGGAATTCTATAAGGTCATTTTATTACTCAGTAAAACATATAAAAATTAATGGGTTTGATTTTGTACAACCCTTCCTGATAATCAGCTATTAAAGCATGCATCGGTACCAGATTACTTCACACTTACCAATCTGGCTTTAGGTCTGGGTCATCCACTAGGGAGAATTTAAGAGAGGATTTGCATACATTACAGGAACCAAGTGACAGAACCAGTAGTTACTGTATCACTGGATGCTACCCAGGGTTTCAATAGGATTGAATGGAATTTATTACAGTACGAGCCTAATCCTTCTTACCTTTCCCAGGCAAAACATCCACTGAAGCTAGCCAGAGTGCAACTGAGGACGTATTATGTCTTTGATTCTTTATTATTTACCTGTCCCAATACTACAGTGGTCCATAGCACAAAGTTTACAAGACCAGAAAGCTTCTCTGTGGGCAGGGAAAGGAATATCTTACAGAACAGCTTGTTTTAACCACAAACAGGTACAGAGGCAAGTCTGAAGAAGACTAAAAGTCTGGACTTCTGTCAAGATCCACAGCTTTTGAAGCAAAGTATTTCTATGCTAGAAACACTCACAGCACAGGCTGCTTTGAAGCATATTTAACTCATCCTACGTACTTTTAAAAGAAGAATGAAAGATGACTTTGGCAAGTTTAATGTCTCCCAGAAAAAAAAATAAAAAATCCTAACACACTTAAAGGAATGGTTTGCATAAGTTTACCTTATCTGATCTAGCTGTTGATAACAGGCAACCTATAATGAGGGCCATGCACACCTCTCACCATATGTTCTTACGGGGCCCTCAGCCTGCCTAGCTTGACCGTCTCAGAAGACATTTGGCCAAGAGGACCATGTCCTAGAGAAAGAAGGGCCTGTTACTGCTCCCCTATCAGGTAGCAGGAAGCTTCTCTCCCTCTTCAGATGATCAGGCTTCTATCCAAGTGGAAATAACCTTCACTCCAGCATGCTCGAGAGCACCCTGGATAAGTGAGGCACCTACTGTTCAGCTGCTCCTGCAGGAGACTTCCTGTCTTATGTTCCTCTGACACTATGGCAAAGAATTTCATGTGGGCTCCTTATTTTAAGCACATTTTAAAAAGTCACATTTCCTGTTAAGTGTCTACACTGTTTCCATGCTTAATGGCAGTATTACTTCAGATGGAGGGGAAGATCTCTACAAAAAAGGAAGACAGATTTCTTGGCAATATTCAGATATGTCATATTTCTAAGTATATACCTCTTTACAGTAAAAACTGTACTTGTTGCTTGTCATCAAATGTATTAACTTTGGATGCACTCTGGAGGGATTCTAGTAGACTGCCTCAAAAGCCCATCAATACATTTGAGTCTAACTAAGCAGACAACTGTCCACACTCCAGGACAAAAGGCTCCATAACTTCAACGAGTTATTTAACATAATCCTCTCAATTCAGATAAGAAAAATTATAAATCTTTTTGCAAGTTTAATCTTTTTCAGAACTCCTTATGAATCAATCTCATAAATACTGAAACTAACACTAAAAAACCTTGCTGACAAATTTTTTTTCAAGGCACTTGGCTACTGATGCTGTTCATGAGTTTTCTCAGAAAAGACTCCATATATCACCACTGACTCCAGTGGAACTGCAGAAAACTAATTCTGCCAAATTGATTAGACAGAAGAATAGATGAATATAAAGTTTTCCTCCTTTACCAGACTTAGAAAATTCTTGACTGCACAGAGCTGTATACATGAAAGGGCTCCTTCTCATTTCAGTCATTATTATTTCATCTTTTTTTGCTGCATGTTGTTTAGCAGATACTGCAAAGTTACAGCTATGGCAGCATATCTCAGCATTAACCAAAACATGGCTTTGGTCACTATAATGAATACACCCAAATAGCTAAAACAAGTTCTTTCCAAATGATTTAGCACTTACCCAGTACACTTGAGGAGAAAAGGTATTGAGGGGCACTCCACATAATTTATATATAAACAACATATTCTCCTTAGGTCTTTGAACTGGTGTCACATGCAGGGATGAGGGCACTACTCTTCCTCTTACACATATTTTGTTCTCCAACAAAATCCCATTCATCCTATTAAAAATTACTTCTAGGTTTCTGAAATCCCTCACAGGCCTCTCAAGTTAGAAAGAAACAATTAGTGCAATAATTCTTAAAGTTAGCAGAAGATGCCAATCACTTCAGTCTTCCAGACAGATTCACTCTCATCCTAGAATTTGCTTCAGCCTACTTTTGCAGTCCCTGTAGGAGTCTCTGATGTTCAGAGGTCCACGGGGAGACTAACTGAGCAAAGCGACTGCCATTTTCTTTATCGCAAAAGATCACAGAAAGCCAACTGAGCCTGGAAAGTCCATGGAATACTTATTCCATCAGCAACAGAAAAGAAAGGGTTGGGGGGACAAGAACTCTGACCAGGCAATAACTTCACTCTTGAAGCCACTCCATTAAATTTAGCTTTCAGATCTGCTGTTTAGCAGCTCCCAATAAGAATTAAAATGCACATCCGTGAAAACTTCTGAAAAAAACAGCAGGCAAAATCTCACTGACCTCCCTCAGCAAAGTTCTTCCTCAAGATGCAAGGAACTCTGCTTGCTCGGAAAAGTAATTTGAATCTTCCCATCCCACCATTTTTGACTCACAGTTCCAGCACTTGCAGTAGTTAGCAAGTTGTACCATGAAGAGTGAAAAGTCATGGCTGCAGCATGCCAAAGTCTAAACTGTGACACAGATTTTCATTTCTCAAACTGCACGCAACATGCCTTGAATTGTTTGGTGCTTCCTTAGTGTGACTCAGTCTATACTGGTATTCCTAGGCTGTAGATATGCATATGTATATAGTCTAAGCTCCTTGGAACCTACAGATGCATCTAAAGAATGTTTACTACTAGTGCAATGCTAATCATAATTATGATGCTGCTATATGCTATCTGCAGGATAAAAGGCTAGAAGAAAGCCCATGTTTAGATTGGGCAGCAAAGACAAGATCATAGCTGGAAGGCAGAAAACACATAAAATAGCTCCATATAAGGCATACATACAGATTAAAATTAACCATCATTGCCGAAAAACTGAATACAACCCCACCCACAGCCATATATGCCTACGCATAATTGCCAACTGCAAGAAGAACACAGGGTCCATATTCTGCTACCCTAACAGCATCAACAGTCATAAAGCCACTGTTTCAAGCTTGTCCCTTTCCCAAAGAAAGGGCTGAGTGTGCAGGCACATTCCTCTTTCTTCAGTCATTATTTATTCTTGCTCTTGATGACTGGCTATCACAGAAATCATAAAGTTTAATGACTTTTTGCAAGCTAGTCTTCTTCTGATTCTAAAGAAGTCTTAGCTTTCAACCAGGTAGCTTGATCTAACTGTTCAGAACATGAATATGGAATAATGAGGTAAAAATAAATAAATCATCATTTCTACTGTTGTGTGTTGTCTATAACCATTCTAAGCAGCTAAGAACTCACAGCTGCTTTACTGGTAAAGACGTGAAAATGTTAAGAATAAGCTGTCTAGAAGCTATTATTGTCTCCAGTAAACAGTGGGTCCACAGACAGTTCTGTTTTGCCAGCATTTCCATTACAAACTTTTGTTTTAATGAAGAAATTACAAGATTAAAAGATATTTTGGCTATTAGCCCTTCAAGTTCTATTAGAGCAGATTTTTAAATGTTTAAATGACATTATATATGTTAATGCCATTATAGGACAAATTTTCCTTGACTAAAAAAAAGACAAATTGGATTACTTTTAAAATACAAGACGTACCAAAACTAATTGTTTTAAATCCACAAACTCAATTCTCTACTCTTTAAATATCTCATTATTTGTGATATTAAAAAGAAAAGGTAATGTATTATTCTAATGTAAGGATTTCATTAAATTCAACAGAGCTAAGCAGATCTCAGAAAAAGGCAGCCATTCTCTCTGTGGCTAGTATAACCATATGCCCTAGAACCAATTTTCTTTTTCCTCTAGAGATACATAAGAATATCATCTCTGTAAGGCCCTGCCCAGTGCTGCTGAAATCAATGCAATGATTCCCACTGAAGTCAATGCAAAACCTTCCACTGACTTCAGGCATTGGAAACCTGACCTAAGATCAAGAACCCATTACCAAAGGCATCAGGCTGTTGAAAACCAGCCTTCATACATATTTTTAAACTATCTGTGTTCACCACTTTTCTGAGCATTGCCCAAGATGAGATGAAAAACTAACAATATTCAAATCTGGGAGTACATCCAAGCTTTAAATACAGTGGATGAAGGTGGTAAAATACAAAGTTTTCAGGAGAAAGGGGAATTCATCCCACATGTCTTTAGCCATATACTGTGGTTATTGGTGGAACTTATCACTTCCTGAGATTGGTGGTACAAGCAGCACCCGGGAGGGGCCTGTCTTTCTCATCAGCTTATTGAAGAGTAACCTACAGAGCAGACAAGTCGAGACAGCCAAGATGAATTTCATCCCTAGTTTTACACCAGATGCATGATTTTAATCATTGTCTGCAAGTTGGAGTAAACATACTCTACAGCAGAGCTAAGACTTGGACCATCAAACCCTTTATCAGAAAGCACACATTTTTCTGCTTATAATCACCCCACTGCAAAGAAAATGATTACAGCTGTCTTATTTTCC
This sequence comes from Apteryx rowi, assembly GCF_003343035.1. Taxonomy (NCBI): domain Eukaryota; kingdom Metazoa; phylum Chordata; class Aves; order Apterygiformes; family Apterygidae; genus Apteryx; species Apteryx rowi. The sequence goes on from NW_020447619.1 coordinate 139,620, forward strand.
CTTAGTCTGTTTTCTGTGGAACAGGAGAATGAAGATGGCTAGCATCCTCAAGAACTAATAAACAGTAAATTCACTGCACAATATCCCCAGCCAGAGAAAGTCATCATTTAGTCCTGGAATGAACCGTGACAGACTTTGATATACTGTCTTTTCCAGGATATCAGTCCCAACCCAACACATCCCAAAGCTTAAAGCCTGGCAGCCTCCACCAATTTGTGATAGATCCAGAATGCTTGCTTCCCCCCCCCCCCAAATATGTTGTCTAATAACAAAGTTCATGATTCCATGTTTTCCTTGGAATGGTGGACAACACCCATAACACCTACACATTGGAACGCAGCTATTGTGGTGATTCCCATCCAAAATTAAAGCAAAAAAAAAAAGTTCTATAAAAGTAGAGATTTAATACATTTATATAATGAAAAAGCAAAAAAAAAAAAAAGTACTGTGGAATAGTTTATCATGATTATTAGCTGCTTCATCTTTAGTTTTAAGATCCCACAGAGCTTTTTTGTTTGTTACATTTCTTTCTCCCAATTTTATTTTTAAACAGCTGTATAACACATGCCCCAGTAGAGTCCCAATGCAATTAAGCCCAGTTCAGAAGGGTGGCCACAGGCTGCATGATCTGAGCAAGAAATATGTCCTTATGCTCTGCACACATCTGGAAAGCTATGAAAAATACCATAAGAATCAATAGAATGGGAATCTGGCATTTCAAAGTCAGGTGCAAAGCAAGCTTAAAAAGGAGAGTCATTTCTTTTTGTTAACTGGCCAGTAAAGATTTTAAGCAGTATTGTACAACAACATTATGTAATCATCAGGCTGGCAATTCTACTGGGAAGTGTTTTGCAAATGGCAGCTTTAGCTGCCTGTTTAACAAACAGATAATGAATTAGAAACAAGTATTTCTAAGAAGGGCTTTGGAAAACATTTCCCCATGCACAGTATAAATCTTCCCTGAAAGGCAAGAGTTCAAAGGATGGTTTGGGAGCATCTGAAGATCTCTATCAGCCCTCTGTGACAGTACTTTTCTTCAGTGCACATATCCCTTTCCTCCTGCTCAGGACAAATAGGTCCTTTAAACCTTAGGTTTTACCACCTGACTATTTAAACTATTACCATCACTTTTAATGTTTAATTAGTCTCTGCAGCTGTCTAACTTTTCTTCATGATTTGTGAAGCGACAGTGGTAAACATTGCTGGTGACAATAATAACATTTGCTAGTGGTAACCAACTACGACTAAATTCAAAATATTGTTTATGGACATGTGCTTGCTAATCTAACAGGATAAAAGCCTTGAGAAGTTGTATTTGTTTTGTTTTCTGGAGCTAAGGTCAAGCAGGCTGAAGTTCCTGGTTTTCTGAAAGGTGGAACTGGGCTAAACTCTGAGCAAGAGACAAACTGACAGATTTAGACATTTCTTTAGTAACTACATAGTAATATATCAAAGCTATTCTGTTGCATTTGCCTTTTTATGTTTATTTCTAGCAAAAGAGATCAGAAAAGAAAAACTGTCAGAGTAGCTGAATTTAAAATTGTAAATATTCATATTAAAATCTTTTGAACATGTGACTAACAAAAGCAGAAAATGGTATTTTCCACATTTTAGATACTCCATAAAAAGCTTAATTTACATTTCTGTATTTTTAGAAAGACAATGGTGTTTACTCGTTTCTTTTCAACATATCACAGATAATGCTCAGCCGCTGGGCTTTTGAGATATTTGCAGTTGTAACTCAATAGACAAATCCTTTGTTACAAATAGAGAACAAATAACAGGGATTTACAAAGATGTAATTATATTGAGAGGGTTTATGCATAAGGATGCATTAAAAGAAATTCTATATGCAAAACCATTTTTTAAAGAAATCCTCTGAGCATTATCATCATTTACCCTAAGGACCCCTTTATACCCTGTTACCATAAAAGGAATTTTGAATGAGTGTCATCCATAAAGGATGTCTGCAGTCTCTGCCAAGGTCTCCTATGTAGGTTGAATTCAGTAGCATATACCTGTTTTACAATTAGCAAATGGTGATAAAAGAGCAGAGCAAACTTTGAGCCCAAAGCAGCAAACCACACTAAAGGTGGATGATGCACTCCAGCAACCAGCCAAAGCACATCGGCTTCAGCAAGTCTTGGCAGCAAACGGGGAACGGAGACCAAAAGGTGGTGCCTTCCTCCGCACCCAGCAGGACCAGCCTGGTCTAACACATGTTAACAAGAGATCGGCTTATCAGTGAGCCTGCTCCCGGCCAAAACGTCCACTGAGACTAAGAGCCATAAACACAYGAACAACAACGCTTTGGCAGACTAACACAACACCAAAACCAAGCATACTAGTCTTGCCTCGGCGCTGATCCRTCCGGACCGGAAAGGCACGCTGCAGGGCAGGAGTGGGATGCAGCCATGGGGGATGCAGCCAGTGTTTGATCCGCAGCACAAGCAGCCTCCTGGGGACAGGAGCTGCCTCCATTCCCGAGAGCCGTCCTGCAGCACAGTATCCCCCAAGTGCCCAGTACCAGCCAGTGGTGGTTGAGGGTGCTCCAAAGCATGCCGGGGCAGAGCTGCCTGCCAGCTTTTCCCAACATGACAGAAATGCAAAGGCAAAGATGACTTCAAGCATCCCACTGTCTCAACTAAAGATGATGCTAAGTTTAACTTAGATATCTTTTATGAGCAGAATCTAACTGAGAAGTTATTCTACCGTATGGTGCACAGCCTTTATTTAGCTCTTGATGGCTACTTTATTTAGTTATCAATGGCTACTACAATTTCTGTTCTTGGTAAGTCAGGAAGACTTCTACATCTCTTCACAATAAAATATTGAGCAAGGAATCACAAAGTCAAAAACTTCTGTATAAAGTTATCCTGAGATCCTACTGACTTATGTTAAACTAACTGAACATGTGAGAAACTGATTGTTAGTTATTCAGGAAGCTACAGTAGATAAAACTAGAATTACTTTCCCAAACATCATCTCTAAGATCAATGATGCAATATCACAGTCTAAACTTTGTAAGTAATTAATTACTGGTGGGCAGTATCATGCAGAGCATGTACTGGATTTTTAAGGTTACCCTTCACACTCAGAAACAATTACTAATGCTGTATGTGACTAAAAATTCACTGATTTATTATTTTTTGTTTGAATGACAACAGGCACTACTGTAAGTTTGACAGGAAAAAGAAATCCAGATCCAATGCAACAGATGTTAATACCCTGAGTAATATGTCTCCCATGTAGAACATTTTTTTAATACTAATTATAATGTCTTGCTTGCTGGCATGGATCCCCGAATTAGACAGGGATGCGGGAGGGCAGCGCAACGGGAATACTCCAGGAGAAAGGACATGGCATGAGGAACACACAGCCAACCCGGTGCACAGGGGACTGAGTGACCATGGTTTGACAGGAAGGAGAAATGGGGAGCATCGCTTCCATTCCTCTTCCAAGTCAGCAGTGGAGTTGAAGGGGAAAGATGTGTGCAAAGCCCACCACTATGGGAGAGGGGCAGTCAAGAAACTCAGAGAGAATATGGGGAAGAGGCAGAGTTTTGTAGTCTTCTAACCTGATCGCTTTTGATACATGATTCCATGTCCACAGGCAGTATTAGTCACAAAATACCCTACTTTCTTCTCTCTAATTCATCCAGAAAAGGCTCTCATACTATGCTTTGCTTCCTGGTTATAAGGAAGAAATCCTTTTCTGAGGAATGCATCAGAAGTAAAATACAACAAAGCAGCTGAATATTGCAGCTAAGGTACAATGGAGTAGAAATCTGCATTCTTCCTTTTAAAAACTAGAAGAGCTTTTGTTCTAGATAATATTTTGACATTGTTTTCTTATTTCAGACTCAATCTATGACCTTGGTATTTGGGATAAGTCATATGGACTATGCAATGGAAAAGTTCTATAACTTATCTGAATCATTACTTTATTTTGTTCTCCTGTGGTTCCAATTGTTCATCGTTAATTAGATCCAGCCATAACATCTCAATGTGCAAAAAGCATACTCTGTTTTAATCAAAATCTTGGACCGCATTTTGGATGGCATCTTTAACAACTTGGACAGAATATTTTGTGGTTTCCTCACCGGTGAAGAATCAAAATGACTAACTATGAACACGTCTTCTACTGAATGCTGACGGTTATCATCAGGTTATTGTCATAAACTTCTGCTATGCTACATGGAATTACTTTAGCTCTTCTTGTAATTTTTACCTGATTTCTTCACTCAAAACTATAATAAACTGTAAACCTGTCACACACAATATAATATATTCATGGTGAACTCCTAAATCATTTTTAAATTGCTCATTTTATGCTATGCTGAAAGTGATGTTGTAAATACAAAAGATGGTTGTGATAGTGTCATCTATTAAAAAAAAAATCAGACCTTTTTATTTAAAATCTTCAAATTATTTTTACCATTGGTTTAGCACTGAAGAGAAACACACTGCTTCTGAATGAAGCACATCAAAGAGCTAATGTCTGTGAATTGATTATCTTCATAGCTGTACTTTGGTGACAATGTACTGATTCAGACTGTCCTCCAAGTTATTTACTGATGGCAAATTCTGAAAAATGTCTCCTTTGCAGGCATACACACAGTGCTCTACTTTCTCCTRTCAACAGAGAAATTGTCATTCAAGTGCATGTTTGATCTCAGTGCTGCTGTTTTGAGGACCCTTGCTAGGGTCGACATTTTACTCTGTAAGAATTACCCATTTCTTTTATGTCATTCCATTCAGCAGCGTCTTTCCTGTTGCCTCCCCCTGCTTCAGCCTTGATGAATCATTTACTGACAAACTCGTGTTTGTTGTTGACTAATCACCTGTTTGTAGCAGCTTTAACACTAATGAAAAGCAAAAAGGAGAAACAGCCACTAAATTATTCAATGCTGTAAGGACTGTAAAGAGAAAATTGTAAAAATCCTATTATCCAGTCTGGAATTGTCTAGAGTTTAGGAAACCAAGAACATAATAGTTTAAAACTATGCAGCTCTACCATCTGTCTGACTGTARCATACAGATTAGCTAAATCTAACACACTGTTTAGCCATCAGTAACTCCTTTTCCCTTCCCTTTGCAAGAATACAGGCAATTGCACAATTGTTTTACAATACAGTATATTTTATCATTAATTATACTACGCTCACATCACATTATACTATGTAATCATAAATATATGTAAGAATTTGTTTGTTCTTAATTTTTTCAAATAATGAAAAACTTTTAGTCACAGCCTGAAAGGGAAGCCTATCAAGCTACATTTGCACAAATGAGTGGTGATTTTAGATGCCCAGGCATTTTGCTCACAAACTGAGATATCTTTAATGGAACCTTGCTTCCAGTAAGAACTGAACACCATCTTTCAGATGTTTTAGGTTACACACTCAAAGATGGACTTAGGCCAAATCATGAGTCACTTTTGAAAATTTAAGATCCTGTACCTAGTATCAAAAAACCTGCAAAAATTAAATCCCTGTAACTATTATCAGAGTAGCACTGTAATTCGAAAAAAAAAGCAGCTTACTTTTTTTTTTTTTGCCTAAAATAAAACAAAGATTTTCAACTGATAAGTTAAAAAAAAATGCACAAAGCCACACAAAATAACATTATTTCTTAAATTGGAGAAATTACTGTATTTTAGATTTCTTACAATTAATCAGCTTCTGCCTGTATATTAGAAGAAAAATCAAAATAATGATAATAGAAGTCTTGTCTACGTCTTTGAAATGATGGTATGCCATATTAGCCCATTTCAAGCACTGAGCATCCAGGAGATTAAATATCAAACACATCATATTCCTAGCACTGAATGCTAGCACTGAAGGGCTAATGGTCAAAATCTTAAAAAAAAAAAAAATTTACCCAGCAAAACTATCATAAGTAGCAGTTTTTTCCCTGGACAAGGCTTGAAGTATTGACATAAAACTCTTAAATTCTGCTTTGCCCTGAGTTTACATATAGTTGCTTCTGTTGCACAGCACAAAATTTGATGTTCATTTAAAAGACAATAAAAAGCAGAGATTGGTGGGAAAGCAGACTGCTTCCATGACACAGAACTTTCATATTAGGATTTCCTAGCAAGTTCCATACAGTGACTGACAGAAATAGATTTTCTGAAAGAAGAATTCAACATAGCTGAAAATGTGTTGGTTTAACACTACAGCACAGAAGACAGCAGCTCTATATGCCAGCACAGCGGGAAAAAAATAAATTGCTTTTAACAGACAAGCATTTAGTGCAACTAGTATAATCTGCAGTGACATTTTCCCCTTTCTGTTATGTAAACCCCAAGCTAAACTTTTGCTTTTATACAGTATACTGTCCATCTCCAACAAAGTGGATAAGGTGCCTTCTCAGCTTTTTCACCATATTTAAGATATTTTAGTAACAAAGAGATGAGAGGTATCAGATTCTTGAACTCCTTTCCAGAACTGCTGCTGCATGTTTATGTTGCCACACAGATATCAATTCAGCAGGCTTCAATAGGAACTATTGTTTTAGTTAACATTGCTCATATTCTAAGCCTAGTAACCTCTCCAAGCACTTTTTAAACTTTCCACAGAACATAATTTAAAAGATAAATATGGAATTCTAAAAAGAAATGCTGAGGTTTCAGAAATCAAGCAAGATCATTAAGTTTTACCAGTATAATCCCCTAATATTTCCTTCTCAAAATTAAAGTGAAAAAGAGAAAGAAAAAGAAAAGAGAAAGAAAAAGAAAAGAGAAAGAAAAAGAA
>NW_020447619.1:146602-165425 GCF_003343035.1 Apteryx rowi
GAAAAAGCCAGGAAATAGTTGTTAGAGACATCAAAAATTTTATAATGATCATAAAGCCCAGGCATCACACAGAACATGAGAGTATCTACAGCTGCATCCTAGGAAGTTAGGTGCCTGCCTCGCCTTAAATTTCAGTGGTGCTCAGTCCCTACCATTTTGGGGCACATTTAGAAATCCTAACCAGTGTGATTCTTAACACCATGGCTGCAGAGATAACTTCACAAATGCAAACTGAGCATTGTTTCCGAGAGCCTGAATCAACGCCTTCACTAAACCACAAACATACTCCATTTACCTGCACGCAATCTTAGCAGCAGCAACTACATTTGAAAAGATTTCCAAAATGGCATTCAGCAGTGGGATCACAGAGATCAGGGACTGCCCTCAGAAATGACAGAACAGATAATGACAGACCTGTTCTGGCAAAAAGTTAGTTTAGACCCTTGGTTTTATAACCCCAAGACTTAAGAGTTAATTCTTTCCCAATCCGTCCATCTATCTACTATTATCCACTGCTGTGCTGCCACAGGGTAAATCTGATATCTTAATCCTAACCCTTTTAAGATAGCCAGCTTTGATAGACTTATTTTTCACTATTTTTTGATAGACAAATAAAGCTCTGTAAGTGCCAACAAGTCTGCATATTTAGGATTCAGTACACAAAGCAGCAAGTGATTAAAATCTAGTGATTTTGCAAGACAAGTTCATAAGGGCTATAAATACAGCACATAGCATCAAAACACCTCATCAGTCAGACATCTGAGTATCAAAAGGAGATACAAAACATAAAGAAATCAAACCTTCAAAAACAATGTGCTCTAGATGGATTGATTAGGCAACACAAGAAGAATGAGTCTTACAGGAGACACTTTATTGTGTATATATGCCAAACATGTTTAGCACTTCTCTTAAAAGACCTCTCTAACCACTTCTTACAGTAAGTGGTAGTTTGTGTTGTGTCTGTCTTCTCACGCTGATTACCCCATAATAAGGAACACTGCCTCTATTAGACAAAATTTTCCCTCAAGGTGTACTGTCACCTCTTCAAGGGGAACTAAAAACATCCTACTCTGACGCTCTCAAAGCCAGATCATTCAAAGAAAGCTCTGGCTTTTTCCACCTGAGGCATCAGCATAGAGCATACAAGCAAAGGCRGCGCTGCAAAGCTTGACCAGGCTACCCAAGGTTGCATGAAAGGAACTAAACAACTGGCCAGTTTTGTAGACTGTCATTCAGCCTGAAAATCTCCTCCTCTTGTACAAGAACTGCACATTTTCTAAACAATGTGGCCAATGTTACTGTGCGCACCTGACAGCCCCCTCCAGGTCAAGCTCCATCTTAAGAGCACTGAGATAAATGTAACATGGGATTGGAAGCTTTGCCGGCTCACTAAGAGTGGGGGCTTAACGATGCGATATAGATTCCCAGCTCTTCCCTTACACAGAAAAAGTCTTGTAAACAGATCAGAGCATAAAAGTGTGTCTGTGAACTCTCTAATGTCAAAGACACTTTGGAAAAACATTAGATGAGAAAGACATAAATCCATTAAGCTACTAACAATTTTTTTTTTTTTTTTTTTTTTTTTTTTTTTTTAGAAATCTCATGATGTTCACGCAGAGATCAGCAACTGGAATTTCAAATATAAAATGTTTGGGTATATCCGTATGCCAGAAAATGTTCTCTGCCTTCCATCAAAATGTTGTAAAGCAGCTGAGAAGACTGACAGTGTCCACTGGATTGAGCGGGCTACCTCAAATGAGCAGTGGCTGACACACTGCCTCTTTTCAGAAAACAGATGCTGAATGAGACAAACAATGGGAAGCAAATCAACCTGAAATTGTCTCAGTACAAACGGAATCATTTTCCTCATTAAAGCTTATAAAACACGGGGGGTTGTATTTCTGTTTTCCTTGGTTTTGCTTTCTTTATTTCAGACAGGTCTCAAGATAATCAGGCTGAGAACAATCTCTTACTTACCAGACAGGCTCCAATGGTGGATAAGGTACTAATATCACAGTAGCACTACTAACGTTTTCTAATTATTTTTGCCTTTTTTTTTATTCTAGAGGTCAAAAAGCAAGGAAAAGCTTCAAAATACTTTACTGGGATGTCTTCTCCTAAAAAGGACTATCCAGATAAGCTGCAATTCAGAATTAATAAAGCCTCAAGTCTTTTCTGCAGAGGCTTTTTTGAGTTCTCTAAGCAGAGGAGAGTTTTTCATTTATCAGGCAGCATAAAAGGGATGGGCTTTCCATGAGGTGATTTTGAAATTCTTGGTCAAAGGTTAACTTGGTTTTTAACTTCAAAGTACAGAAAATCTTGGAGGCTGAAAGAATATAGGGGTAAAGGCTGCTCTAAATGTAAAACTTTGGAGGGACATAGTTAACCTGAAACCAGCCAATTAATGCACTTAAAGTTGCTTCCAGTACTACACACYTTCCCTCACTCTTTGTTTCATGGGCTGATATTAAGGAGTGAAAAGAAAAGAAAAAAATCTGTTTTGAAAGTTTAATACGTAATCAGATTTTTCTGGCTCACAACACTGAAGAAGGAAAGGCAGTTTCACTAATTAAGATCTGAACTTCTGCTTTGACTTCAGTTTTTCATAATGTTACTAGATATTTAAAAATATGGTACTCATTCATTGCAGGGTGCAGCACCCGTAGGGCAGTGAGTAATGGTTTTACTCTTGCTTCAGTACTGGCAGCAGCATGTTGAACTGGAAAATGAACCTCTATTTCCTATCTATTTTTATGATCAGTTTATCTATGATCTCCTTAATTCCTGCCCCCCTAAGTATGATAGAAACAAAACATTTAAGTTTCAGTACTGCTCTGAAATACATTCATAATGCTGCATTGACTCAGACAACTAACTAGAGACATTGACTTGTAACTAGGGACAGAATTTGGCCCCAAAGAGTAAGCCTGTAGTCTATATGCAAAATTCATGAGTTAAATCTTTTCACTTTTTTTATAAATAGCAGACAAAATCAGAGAAGCATCACTTAGTCAAGAAGGGAATGATTCACAAACCTAAAATATCAGTTTAAAGAAAGTAACTGGTAGTAGAGGCAAAGGATATTTTTTCTTCATAACAGAACAAAGACAGGATTCAAGTATTTCCTTGTTAAAGAAAGCAAAAACTGCATAAAATAATGGGAAAGAAGTATAAAATATCAACCAAACATACTACTAAAATATCAAATATAAATCTGTAGTATTATATGCCTTGATACATCTTGCTGGAGACCTGAAGTTATGCATGTTATTGAGTTTTATTTGCAAGCTTTTATGTTTCTCCAAACACAATCTCTTTTTTTTTGGTATTTTGTGACTAGCTCAATATTATGAGTTGATATTAGCTGTGGGGGTGACAGCTGGCAGGAACTTTTGAATCTAAGGGTCTCTTTCTAACTGATACACATGAAGCTCTGTATTAGCTCTCACAAGATGCACTGTTTACTAAAGATGATTACCCATGAGTAAATAATGAATCATGATATCCTTAAAAAAGCAAACATACAGAGTTAAAGAATAATTTCTAACAAGGGTAAACAGGCAGGACTGAAATTTGAATCACTTATGTGCATTTTTTCATATTTAAGTGTTAAAAATTAGGAATGCTATGGAAAATAACTATAATCAAATTAAAATACATTAGAAGATCTTGGAAAGGCTGTATCTCTTTTCATATGTTTGTAAAGCATCATTTACAGACATGCAAATAATCCTAATATAACAGAATTGCAAATTCCTAATGTAGGCTCTCCCTTGTTGCCTTTTAAGATCCAAATGCAGAGTGTTTGCTTTTCCTGTAATATCTGATGGTATTTAAGAGAGAAATACTTTAGGAGCTTCTATCCTTACATACTGTTGATGCACTACACTTCCACAGGCATGCAAGGCATGCTGAAGTTAGTGGGAAGCAGAATTAGCACCATAACTAATATAATACACTGAGCTCATTCAATTCTCTTTTCTCCTCCTGAATTCACATGTTCCAGGAGTCATGGGAAATTGAGACTTCTAACCTCTAAACTTACAATTTAAGCAAAGGAAAAATTTCTTCTCAAGAATCTTATAGCCTTATTCCAGGCATACAGTCATCCCTTGAAACAGTTTCTATTTTTTGTTTTAAAGTTTGCCTGTCTCGTACTGGAGTTCACAGTCCCAAGTTAGTGAGGAAAGAGAAAGACAGGCACATTTTCCATGATCTCCTACTAAGAAACTCAAGTTATTCAAGTCTCTTCCTTGAAAGRGGCATTATTGTGAATTCTGTGTATGACCAAGGCAGGTGAATACCACCTTAAATAGAGAGAGGAACAAATGGAAGAGTGGGGTTTTATTTGGATGCCACAGCACAAGCATGTCATCACAATTCAGTCATTTTTCATGGGTTACTACACTATATTTATAAGCAATATTGAATGTTGAAACTCTACGTATTGGTAATTGGGCAGAAAAGCCCAACTGTACTGTAAATCAAACATTGTAATTATCACATGCAATTACACATTTCATTTGTAATATATGTTATCAGAAGACTTCCTAGCACATATACTGTTTTATACTTTAAGAATTTACTCTTGGGGAATTCATCTCCAGACAAACATTGATTGTGGTGAAATACTCTCCCCTTCATTATTGCTTCTTTACATATACATTTTATTTCTAATGCTCCCTTGGACTTTTCTAATTTCACAGTTGGGCTCCAAAACTTACTCTGGCACAAAGGGAGAATGTAAATTATTAAAATAGACTTATATCATATCCATTCAAAATGCCGTTTGTCTGTAAGGAGTTTGCCTGGAACAGTTTGCTCCCAGACATGCTGAACAGCATCCCAGACATCTGCAAAACTCATCAGCGGTTTTAGAAGAAAAATGAAAGGGAAGCTAGTGATTCCTGCGGCAAGTTTGCAGGTATTAGAGTGGTGGCTCGGAACAACTGCAAGCGTTAAAGGTCATAAACATTCTGCTGTAACTCCACCTTTTCATCTAACCTTCTGAAGTGTCTGCTTGTGAAGACTAAAAACAGAATAAATCTGGACTCTTAGAAAAAAAAAAAAGGACAATCTTTTTATGAATATAAAGAAAACCAATTTTGCCTGCTTTGAATTATTTGAAGATAGGAGAACCACGCAATTAACCTGATTTGTTTATGAGCATAGCTATATTGGAAAAAGACAAAGAATGACAGTGGAAATGAAAGTTGTCCAAATGTTAGGACTAATGCTCTTGACATGCTAAATTCTATGTTAACAAAGCCAGGATATATTTGAAAAATTCGTGAGTATGAAATACTTGCTTCAGATTTCTTTGGGAAGTTGGTCAGAGCACTGAAATTTTATCATTGCAGCTATGAATGACATCTCTGTCCAAGGCTAGATACGGCCACCATACAGAAAGGGCTGCATGGCTGTTGCACTGAGCAGCTAGGGGAACATACACCCCATCTCGTAGTCCTAATGAGGGAAAGCRGTGCTTTTTTCCCTTTCTTCCCTATGTATTTCTCCTACCGTATTGGTTTTGACACAATCTCTCATCCTTTGACTAATCTACAACCTACATACTGTTATTCACAGTTCAGGTTTTTGAGATAATGGAATTTTAAATCACAAGTTTCTAAAAATTGTGTTAACTTTTTAAATAGCCTTTTCAGAAAAGAAGCAGGCAGCTATCTAAATGGCCATTGACAGAATGGATCACACAACCTGTCCTACAAGTTTCTTAAATTACAGACACTTACACTCATGTATCAGGGTCACATGCAATGTAACCTACAATTCTAAGAGATACTAGTCATTTTTTGGCTGACTGATGATTGTTAAGGTTACTGAAAAGGCACTTAATAGCTTTAGTTGCCAATGATCATTATAGAAAAGATGACGGGTCTTCCCTAACAATCCTCAACACTTAAAATCCTGCCATAAAGAAAAGAAAAAGGAAGAAAAGACCAGTGCAATCTGAACACTTCTACTTCACTTCATTTTCACTGCCACAGTCTTAAGCTCAAAGAAAAAATAAAATAAAAACTAAAATGACACATGGCACTTTTAAGATTATATGTACGTAAATCAGGCAAATAGAATAGAATCCTGGTTTTGCTATATTTTATTTTGTATTATTTCAACTGTCTCATTAAGAAAAATGACATTAAAAATAGGAAATACTTTAATGTATTTTCCTTTATTTCTTTTCATGTTATAAATTGTCGATCTTCTCAATGTTGTTATTCTACAATTAAATTAGGTCAAAGGCCTAGTGTTCATCACATAAAAACAGAACATATCACAATTACCAAAAATAATCATACCAGAGGGGACTTCAAAAGTTACCTATCCCTCATACTATCAACATAGTATCATTCCATATTACACAGCTGCTGGTACTTTAAACAACTCAGATTTAAAGGTTTCCTGTTCATCACTTCCAAAGCAATAACACCTCTCACATACAGACCAAAATCTTCATTCGATTCCTCCTAGTAAGAGATTATTTTATTAAGATTCAAAAAAAAAAAAAAAAATCTTTTCACTTTTTGCAGTTCCTCTTTACAACTATTAGCAGACAATTTAGACATGCACCCTCAATATACTTATATAGATAGCTTTCAGTCTTTGCTAATGTCATTCCCTTCACTCCCTTTATTATTTTTCTGACTCCTCCCTGAACTCTCTTATTTAATCTCTTCTAGGTAAAACAAACAAACAAAAAAACAAAAAAACAGTAAACTACGAGGAGTAGACAGAAAGAAACATAGTGTTCTAGGACTGGTCATGTATGGGCCATAGGAAGATGGTACAATGCTGTGAAAAACTGATCTCTGCACAGTGATGTAATGACCTCTACTTAGAGCCATAAATCATATCAGCAAAGAGACAGTGTTCTGCATGACAATGCATTGCTTCATTTGGGGGTTTTGTGTGTGTGGTTATTCTTTTTTTTTCCTTACTATTACTACACCTCTCTTTGCTTTACTGATTACTTCCTCCAATTTATTTTTTTGAGCTAAACACATATTTGTCCTACCTGTTCTAGGAGAAGACCAGATTCTGCTGACAACACAGCCAGTTCAAAACATTTAACCTCTTACAGAAACATCAAGGCCAAGATACCCTAATAATGTCCCAACTTTTTTATGTTAACCAAACTGATAAAATTATTCTTAATTGACAGGGAGTACTGCAGAAGAAACATGAATCGGAAAGTAAGTTTTGACAGAAAATGAACTTTATTAACTCAAAAAATATAATACATGCTACCAGAAATTCTGCTATTGATCCATAAAATACTGAAAATAAATAAAAATAGGTGCTGTGTTTCACATCTAGAAATAACGAATGAGTACAGTATATTAATTCAGTAGTTTTTCTTATATTTGTTGAATTCTGTAACATTGATTAGAAGACATTAGTTTGGATTAAAAAGGGAAGAGCATTAATTTCTTTAAACACTAATACCACTGACTAAGTGACATATAAACTTATAAGAAAAGGATTCACATGTTTATACTAAGTTTTCACAAAGATATCAGTAAACGGGAAATCCAACCAAATTCACTAATGAGATTCCATTCTACAATAGAAAAAACAGGTGATACAGCAAAAGTCTGAAGAAAAACAAAGAAAAGCTCAGTATAAATTTTAATCCTTAAATCAAGATATTAGGCTTGACATATATACAGATGCAGATGGCTGGGTACACTGATAACTTCCAGATTTAGTACCATAAATACAATGTATTTTTGAGATGGAAATAATTTTAAGCAGATCATTTTGCTCACAGAACTGTTGAACTTTGGAAAATATTAAGCTTCATTCCACTTATATCACCTAGCTTTATTTTTGCATTTCTCAAGCAATAAGAACAACTGAAGACAATCTCAGCTGGACTATACTAAGTTTCATTTTGGGATCCCAAATCCTGATTTTCAAACATTGCAGGAAAATGTGTATTGTTTGAAGATATGTAACACTGATTTTAAAAAACATTGTTGGGACTATTACTTTTTTTCCTGATGTTTCACTTTGGGGCAATATTTAAAGTGATGCGTCTCTGATACTCAGGTAGATTTTTTAACACTGAAATGAGACAGTAGTTCCACCCCTTTGATATTATTAAAAGATAAGTTATTCACTATGAGGATCATTACTAAATAAAACACATCCCAGGTAAGTAAACAGTAAAGTATCACAAAGACTGCTGGCATCTGCTCACTGTATCTTCCTAGTAGCTTAAATTTGCTATTCTGATACTGTATATAAAACAAATAACACCAAACATCACTTTTTCTAGACTCAATTAAAAAATACCCATTCAGAAGTAAAAAGCGAACAATAATCACGAATCCCTAAAGATTATCCTCAATACAGACAAAGCTCTCTTAAAAACTCAGCTCAGCAAAAGGAAGCGTTTAAACTGCAACTTCTGATCTGCCCATCTGCTTTCCCCAGTTAGCCCTGCTTTCCAGATGGGAAAACAGGTGAGGTCTTGAATTACTCATATGTCGCTCTGTAGTTTTGCCCACACCCTTCTTCCTATTACACCATCACTCAAATGTTGTGAAATCTGGATCTCCGAACAGAGATTGCAGCTCTTAACCTTTACACAGCAATAGGCCAAATCTTAGTCCTATTCCTTCTAAAGCCTTGCCACATCTGCCAAGTTGAATCTCTCAAATGCTGGTCCAAATTCCTGGATGCTGCTTTTTCTGGTTTTAAAAACTTTTTTCTCTTAAAAAAGAAAAAAAAATCTATCAAGGTTTTCACAATCCTAATTTTCAAATTGTTTCAAGCTCTTTTAGATTAGACTACTTTAGAGAGCAAACACTGTAGGATCCCAGTAATACTCTATTACTATTATTTTTCAAACACGGATTTGCTTAGCACTGTGTAGGGTACACAGTGCATTTACTTCTTTCAGCTGTCCCATGTTCACAAAGAGTTTTCACTAATTTCAGGAGATCTTCACAACAGTATGGGATATTCCACTCATCCAAAGCTATTTAAAGGAGTAAGGCTTAAAGAAATATTGACGAGATTAGAAATGATGCATCGGGAAACAGCAACAAAACACAGAAAGATTGAGATTGTAGATTTGACCTTGTAGGTCTGGACTTAGGAGTGTTTAAGGTCTGCCTTTAAATACCTTTCTTGCACCGTCAATTAATTCATTCAGCTGTAGTGTTATGATCATCAAAACTGACTACGGCTATATCTACACAGACATGTTTTTAAGAGATTGAGCTCAAGTTCTAACTTGGCGTGGAGTTGAACATCCCAACACTGAGTCCAAACCTTGCGTCTCATTGCACGTTATGCCTGCCTGGACAGCAAGCCATATTATGTCAATAAGCCACTTCCCCTTTGCCTTCTGTCTCCAAGCTAAACTGCTGACAAGTTTTGCCGATAATCTTTTTAAATTAGGGAAATAAATTATATAAAAAATACTCTTAAAAAAAAAAAAGCGCCTTAGAAGAAAGTCAGCCTGCAGTGTTGCTGCAGAACATGGGTTAAATTGATGTGAACTTATGGGCATGAATTTTCACCTGCCATTTGCAGATGGTTTCAAGCTACAAGTAAAAGTAAGGAGATGCCTGGTACATGCCTTCGCCACCAGCCCATGTCCATGCCGGTCCCATGGGGCTGCCTCACGAGAAAGTGCAGTAACAGGGCAGGGAAGATGGCCTGCCAGATCGCAGGTTTTGTGGCCACAATTCCACCATTTTCTGGCCTTCAGAATTTCGGTTTCTCTCTGGAGAGAGGCACAGGCAACCCAAGAAAGGGATCTCTGGAAAAGCTCTGGAAGCAAAGCTGGGCAGCAAAGGTTGAGGAGAGCGGAGGGCAAGAGTTCAGAGAGTAGTTTGCTTATGTAAATGTGGCTTTTTACGCTCACATTCCTGTGAGCAGAGCATGATCAGAAAACGGCTTCTAAATAGCAGTCAAGTCCTGGCTCCTTTTTCTGCCCATCTGACTCTGCATGCAGGATCAAAGGCTTTGGTCTTGAGCACTGGCTCCATATGTGCAAAGTCCAGAGCATGGTTCTGGTTTTAAGCAAGCTGGCAACTTCTTTGCATGCATGAAAGATGTGTACAGGGCACTTTTTGAAGTTACAGTGCAGCTTAAGTTGTTTGTGTAGAGAAAAGTAAGATTTGCTCTCTGCTACTCTGGTATGAATTCAGAATTGTATCAACTCCCCTGGATTTATTATGGGCCAGCCTGGTAGCCCAGCCTGTTTTTAAAGTGTGCTCACTTCCCATTACATGACCTTATCTTAAATTACTTATTACTTCACTCATCTCTAACCATGCAAAGTGAAAAATCCCATATCCGATTGCCCATCTCAAAATGAACTTTTTCAGGAAATTTCAGTCAAAAATGGCCTAGCTGTTTCTGCAGAAGTAGCCAGATAAAATAGCTTCTTCTTTTTATATGCAAAATTTCAGACTGTTCTGCTTTGAACTACTCTAGCTCTCCTATTCCTTGGAGCAGAACTGGTAGTTTGGCATGTGAGGCCCTTATGCCAAGGATTAATCTTCTGTTGTCCCTGCAAAAATCTGATCAGAAGTGGAAAAATGGGAGGGGGAGGGCTACCAAAGTTTATTTGTGCTCCACAGAAAATATTATAATTTTTGGGAAAAAAAAATTTTTTTTGTTTCAGATTCTTGAATTTCTCAGCTATTAGGCATTTCAGAAGATCTCAAATCGTCTGAAAACAGACATATCACTTCCATGCCAGGTAACAGGCACTGTAAAGAAGCCAATGCAGAGCCTGAAGGCCAGAGGTATGGTCTTGGCTGCACAAACAAGTGCAGCCCTGTCTGCCTGCTCACCCAGGAAAGCTCAGTGAACCTGCAGAAATTCAGAGCCTTGCCAGCCAGCTGGCTATGGTGTCCTCGCCCCGCGGCCTCCACACTCCTGTCAGGCAAACTGGATGACATCTGGGGCGAAGGAGGAGAGGCCAAGAGTGAGCAGCGGACTGTCACATCAAGGCTCAGTTGGGGCAGTTTGGAGAAAGCCTGCTTGCTCCTCCTTTTTCAGCCATTGGACCAGAACCTTGGCCCAGGTGGGCTGGCAAGGCTCCATCTGTTTCAYGTCGCCTGGTTTGGAGCTATGAAAGTGCCCCACCAAATGCCAACAAGAGTACTCCCAAAGGCTGGCCACTGGGCACTAAATGAAATGAAAAAGGCAAACGAAGGGCTTGACCACAATGTATGTATTATTAGACTGGAAGGGGGAAGCTTTGAAACACTCCATAACCACAGCAGGTTCAGTCATAGCTGGTTTGATCGCACACCATCAACATTTACAGCATTTAGAGCTGCTCCACAAAATGGGGGTTACAGACAAACACCTGTACGCCCATATAAGAAATGCGCAATACACTCTAAAGAGAAAATAAGGCAGCGGAAAGGAGCAGAGGAAGTAGCAGGAGAAGGGAAGCACCTCAGCCTAACCGTCCCTCTCCCAAGTATGGCTAATCACTTTGGCTTAAGATATCCATCTAGCTGGAGGTAGGTCAGGAGAGAACAGGAGGAAAACAACTCCATAGGGAGGATACTATCAGGACCCTCCTCCCTCGCTTGGGAATTAGGGAATTCAGCACTTCCCTGCTACAAATYGCTGCATTTTCCTCCATGCCTGGTTTCCAAGCAGAAAAAGCACTTTTACCTTCACAAAATTTCAGAGTGCTTTGATACAAGGCCTCCTGAAAGGATCACAGTAAAAGATTCTTCAGCCTCACAGAACACATTCCCACCATCCACTGATTGGAAAAGTTAAGGCCAGAGTGGCTGCAAGCACATTCCTTACATCCTACCAGGAGAGTGACAACAGGGCAGAGAGATTCATTTTCCCTGGGCAAAGGATGAAAGGAAAAGGGCTTCCCCAGAGGCAAACGGCAGCAGAGGTCTGACTAACAAAGTAGTGTCTGGGTTCTCCCACAGTTCAATGGAAACGAAGACAGCTGCCATCATGGTGACATCTTGTGCAGCAACCGACTTGGCAAGAAAGAAGACTTCATACATTTTGCGGGGCTATCAGATCAGTTTTTCACCAAAGTCTCCACAAAGCATGCCAGTGGTTGCATACATACGCAACATAACTGCAAAGGGAGGGGAGATGAAAAAGGTTAGGGGATTGGGGACAAACAAAACAAAACCCACTCAGAAATGCAAAAGGATGAGAAAACAAGAGCAAAGGGTCTCATCAACACAATGGCAAGCAGAACTTGTCACTGATTTATCCCTTCCGGGGGCAAGACRATTGCTGCCGGAAGGGACCAGGCAGCAGACAACTCCAATCACAGTGCAATCCACTCTGCAAACAGCAGGAGCATAGCAGCTGCCTGCAACATCTGCCAGAGTCAGCAACCAGGGCCACCAAAAGGAGATCCTCCGGGAAACCAGGTGGAGGATGGCTCCTCCATGCACAGGACTCTTCAAGAAATGAAAAYGTCTCTAGGATCCCTGTCCTATTTCTGGCAAAGGTGGAAAGTATGAAGTATCTCAAGTAGAGGACTTTGGTTGAGGGATGGCGGGGGAAAGAATTGCACAGTTTAAGACAGCCAAATGCTGAGTTGGAGAATCAGATGTGCTCCCTTCTTGCTGCAGAGCTCCTAAGTGATTTTCAGATCAAAATTCACAATGATCAGTGATAAATTATYACATTAATACAATTTACAATCAGTGACGACATGCTCCACATACCCTACATAACCAACCATATTCACTGGGATCTGATGTTCAGAAGTTTCATAGTTTCAAACAAAGTTGAAAGGAGATACAGTTTTCAAACACAGCTAGTATTACATAATGCTAAGCACCCTGAAAAGTGAAGCAGTAGCATATATGGACTCTAAACCTTAATTTATCTGCATATACAGGAAGATACCTTCATCAATACTGCATAAGCAACCTGAACTCTGGTATATCATCTCCTCAGTATTTGACATCATAGCCTTAATAATCAGCAACTTACACAGTTAAACAGATGATCCAAGTCATCTGGCCCAGCTAAGCTGTTTTATTGCAGTCACATTCAGCAAGCACTTCAATAACCCAATCATTTCAGTAAGTCACATCAACAAAACAGTGCAGCATAAATATCATGTAGCTTAACACTGCACATGAAGTACTTTGTGTTTCAGTTACAATTTTCCATATATTTGTAGAAATAAAATTATACTTTAATATTTAATGCAAGCAATTATTTTGCTTTAAAAYTGAAATTTGTCATGAATGTTTTATAGGCTAACACTCTTTTAATGCATTTGTGCATGTGCTTGTATATTCTGGAATTACACTGATACAACTCAGTACAGAATCTTACCTGTTTATCTAATTGGATAATGTGTGTTACCTTATTTTTATATAGTAGAATAAATGCAGTATGGAAAATAAGACACCTCATTTAAAAAAAAGATGACTCAAGATTAACAACTGCATTTTCTGAAACTATGAACAAAGTTATTCTAAGACTTACACAGAAATGCTACAGTTCCTAATTAATTCAAAGCACCTTACATACAAATGCATCTGATTTCTTTTAAAACAGGTATGGTATATAAAAATTAAATAAAAAGTTAAATCCAGGAGTAAAATAATAAACTATGGAAATAAAATTATTTTAATCTAAAACTAGAAAACAGATGGTAGGCTGTCACATGAAGACAATCCTGCCCATAAAGAGTTGCAAGGAAGTGGGCAAATAGACCAGGAATGACAGGACTGTATTAAAGGCCAGAGGAAAAAGCAATACTAAAGAAAAAATATTTTGAATTTAATATAGGTATGAAACCTAAAAGCAGCAGCATTTCACACAAGCTAAAGTATAGCTTGGATGGAGCACATAGTACAGTAGCTGGCAAAGTTGAGTCAGGGGAAATAATGCAAAGTCACGGGTGGGAGGTGAGGAGTTACACTGAGGGAGAGCAATGTGCACAGGCAAGATAACGGAAGTGAGATCTGAAGGTCTGCAAATCCAGGAAACATGATAAAGGAAAAGGCCCAGAGCTCGAGAATACTCCACAGTTGTGGATAACGAAGGCAAACACGACACATGGCTCAAAGCAGCAGTCTTGCAATGGTGATGAAAGCAGCTGTTTTTACCCAAAGAAATACATTTTTCTTGTGACTATGTTAAAAATGGCTCATCTGCATGCGTGTCATTAACTAATATATCAGTTACTGACTGCCCAGTGATCCAACTACTTATCTAGTTGAAAACTATTTGATTTTCTTCAAAGAGCTCCTTTATTTTCCTAGATCAAAGCTGTTTTGAAGCATATTTCACAGTCAAGTAAAGTTGTGCCATACCTCTGTATTCAACCTGTGGATTACAGTTCATTTCTAGGGCTACCAACTCCCATGAAATAATCCATGGGGCATTCAAACATCAGTGTTAAACTAGACAAAAATATTCAACAGGCGAACAAAATTAACAATCTTTTTTCCAAGAAAAAAAAGTATGCCTTCTGTACACATATTTATAAGCGATTTGGTTCTACGCTTACTAACCTACTCCCTACTTATCCAGCAAATGAAAGACTTACTTACATTTTGACTTTAAATTCATTTTAGAAGACACTCATCTTCTTACCCTGCTTTCTACCTTCCTATTACATGGCTTGACAATCAGTCCCTCTAGTTCTTCCAGTGGAAAACAGAACCCTAATTTTTGGGGTTAGGTTCACCAGAGGACACAGTACAGTTCTGTAATCTAGAATAATCACACTGCTTTCATGCATATAACCTAATTATAACATAAGGGTGTTTGCCATTTTAGTTTATCAGTAAAAATTATTACAATTATGCATATTAAGACACATGGATAAATAATGATTTTTTTAAACTGCAGTTTATTCCTTTATTCTTTGTCTAATTTATTGTTTTATGTTGCACAGGAACTTTAATTCCTAATAAGCTACAGTAGGTCAAATAAAGTGAGGTCTTTATGATCAAAGACCATTCAGAATTGGATATATAATTTAATTTCCGTAATTTAAAAAAAAGCATTTTATTTGCTTACAGTTCCATCGTGTCTAGTTGCAGGCTGTTACATGCATCTTGGCAGAGTGACCATAAATTGAAAAGGTTAAGAGAACCGACTTTTCAACCAATCTTCTTACTTTCATTGCCCCCTACCATAAGATTTTTAAAGTAAAGTAGCTGTAATGAGTAATGGAAACAATCTCATTCACATGTTGTGAATTAAATGAGAGAAACAACTTATGCAAGATTCAATTAATTTATTCAAAATGTCCTCTTGGACCACATGCAACTGATGGAACAACAGGCAATTGAAGAAATACCATTCTTTAATCTTTACATAGAAATTAAGTTTATTTATAGTCTGCCCTTGATTTTCATAACAAAGGCTCTTGTAATACATGTGTTACTTGTTTAGTTATCCCTGTAAAATATGCAAAGTCCCAACCCATCCCAAAGAGGACACAAATTATTTCTCCACTGCACAATGACAAGTTCAAAAAGCATCAGAAGCAATATTGTCACACTAATGGCAATGTTGATTATCCTACTTTATTTAATGGGACAAATTAATCCAAGCAGACTCCTGGACTAACATACCTTTACTGTATTATACAGTACAGACTTACTCAGACATATGGAGGCCGTACTTCAGTTAAGCAGATACAATATGGAGTACCTTCATGACTTAGCAGAATTCTGTCGTCATAAGTGTGAAGAGTTACAGTACAGCATTTATTTATTTGAATGGGGCCATGCAGGAGAGAATCGAGGACTGCATAGGTAAGCATTTCTAAGATTTGGAAAGGAGGAGAAAAAAAGATGCACTGTGGAAATTTTAAGAAAATCTTTTCTGATTGGTCCTTAGACCCAGTCTGACAGTAAAATCCATAAATTTAGATCCTGACCATATTCTCTACAAACGAAGGCAAAAGCAAGATTCCACATGCGCCTGCCTCATTCCACGTGGGCAGGTGGAACAGCTCCCCCAGCACTATTTCTTCCCTTCCTCCAGAGGCCAAATTCTCCCTGCAGTACTACTCCGTATATGGCAATATGGTACTACCTTCTGCCACGACAGAGATCTCCTATTAAAGGGTGAATTAGTTTTGCTGGAAGAATTAGAACTTCAAGTCCTAGAAGGAAATCCAAGACATGAGGGCTCATAAAAGTTGTACTGCCTTCCTTATAACGCCTTCCCTCATCCTGGGCTATTTACTTAGGCTTGTTTCATATTCATGCCTCTTTTGCCTTCTTCAACTTTTAGTAATAAGCAAACCCCAAATCAGTAAACCAACACATACGATGCAGAAGAGATAATGAGCTACAGAATTTCCTTTTCCAAGGAGCCAAAATTCCTAGTCTCACCCTTCCTGTAGCAAATGAGATTCTTGCTGGAGGATGCCCTGCCTCGGATCAGGTGGCTTTTTTGAGGTTTCATCTCTTGATTTCCCTCCAGATAGAATCAAATTTAAAGACAGGCTACGCTAGACAATAAACCATGACAAACTTCCATGATTTAAGTTTAGTAATCTTTCTCCTCCCTATATTTCTCTTGGCTGGGTTTTTACATATAGCCAAGAAGAAAAAAATCTTACTCATCATCAACAACAGGGAAGCCAAGAGGATATATGCCTACCACAGGTATGCTTTATTCTGCAAGCTTGTTTATGGAATACCAGTATCTGTTATCACTAACAACTTGCTCCCCTTTCACCTTAAAAAAAGAAAAAAAAAGGCAGCAAACAAAATATACTGAACAGGGGGAGGTACAATAAACATCAGAGAAAGCATGTCTCACTGCTTCAGATGACCCACTATCATAAGCTCTTTGAAAAATACCTGAAGAAACCTGCCTTCAGGGTAAGCAACCTTCAGTGAAAGCAGATTCACTTCTTCTAAAATGTCATTTTATGGGGAATTTGGAAAAAGCATACACATTGTCCTCACATAACAGGAAATGATCGTATAATAAAATTAATGCAGTATCCTATAGTAGAATGAACAAAAACACCAACATCACTTTCTGTTCAGCAAAAGAATGTTCCCACACAGGAGAAGTATAAAGCACAATAAATTTGACTTTACATAACGACTTGGATATGCAAAGAATTCCAAAAGCACTGAACACTTTAAAATAGCGCAGCCATGATGTGCTCAACGCTAGTTCATATAAGACACGATCCAAAAC
Organism: Apteryx rowi; assembly: GCF_003343035.1. Taxonomy (NCBI): domain Eukaryota; kingdom Metazoa; phylum Chordata; class Aves; order Apterygiformes; family Apterygidae; genus Apteryx; species Apteryx rowi. The sequence goes on from NW_020447619.1 coordinate 163,784, forward strand.
CACTAAAATCAATGGGAGATTTTCCATTGACTTTTAACAGACTTTGGTTCAGCTCTGAACATCAGAATCTGTAAAGTTAAAAGCCGATGTATACCACAATTAAAACCTCTCTTTTCCAACACAGAGCCATTGAATGTTTAAATTTCATCGGGACCATCAAGCTGAAGTGACCTCGGTTTCACATCAGGGATCTCAGCACTAAATCAGTCCATCTTTAGCAAGTAACAATGGAACACACAATTTCATCCAAAGGTCACCAATTCAAATAAATTGAAGGAAAGCAGAAACTAACTTAAGGGTCCCAGGATTACTATGAAGGGTGATTTTGAGCCAGTTATCAGGGAGGAGAGAAAAAGAAAAAGAAAAAAAAAAAAAAACTTGTGAGGAAGGAAGTATGCATATCCAGTTTCACAAAACTTTTGTTGTTATTGTCCATTAAACAGCCGTTCTACAAAAAAATGAAGGGTTGCACTTTCCAGTGTTTTAGTCCAGCTTCCTTTAACAATAGGGTCACTTAAAAAAAATTCCTATGCATTTAAATATTTCTATTATTTACATTCCAAAGTAAGAGAGACAACCGAAACCTCTAATCATAAGGCAATACTAACTACTGGAACTGTATTGATTACAGCTGAAAATTACTTGTTTTACTATGGAAGTTTCTTATAGACAACAATCCCTTTGCTCTGTTTTTTTCCCCTCAAATGCTTATTCGGAAGCTAGAGCTGGCAAAACAGGAACCAGAAAAATCTAGTAAATTGTCTCAACCCATAAGCAGTACTGAACTGTAAAAGGAAAGCAAATTATTTTATAAAAAGATCCACAGTCTATCAATTATGCAAACTCCTATTTACGACAGACTAGTTTCATAAATAAAAGCTAAATATATTGCTGCAACTAGCAGATGGCCCAGTTCGTATGTATGGATTTTGTGTTATGTTAAAAATAAAAATAAAAGGAAAATGTGGATGCTGTAGAAAGTCTCCTTCACCCTTCTGAGTCAGAATTAGTATTTATTAGAACGTTTTAAAGCTGTGTTGCTCCTTACACTAACTTGATCACAGAAGGGCAAACAAGGTGTCGGGGGACCACCGATCTACTACGTWACTATACCTCACCAGAACAGGTGTTACCATTTCTACCAGTAAATGGCATCTTAATATTGGGGTTTTTCTTTTTTTCCCTTTTCTTTTTTACTCACGCTCTCCCTCATCAACCCACCCACATCAGCTTTCAAGCTTTCCTCTCTATTTATAGTTAACAATTAACGCATTTGGCTTTTGACTTCAGGAATATTTTTTCCCCCATGTTGTCTGCTGCTTTAGAAAGTCAGATAAAACTTCAATGGCTAAACTTTTAACAGAGAAACACCACCTATGTTGCAACAATAACAACAACAATAATAATAATAATAATAGCAACAAGACGCCAGCAAACACACACCACCTTGCAAACACGCCGTCCCCCCCCCCTCCGCGCTTTCCGCCCCCCACCTCCCCGACATCGCCTGGGCCGTGGGAACTGCCAAGCACCGCGGAAACCGAGACCGGACCCCGCGCAAGGGGCCGCGCCCGCGCACCGCGGCGGCGAGCGGCTAAATACAGTTAGTGGCCGGGAAGCGAGGAGCGCCGCCGCTGCGCCC
>NW_020447619.1:166055-177322 GCF_003343035.1 Apteryx rowi
CCGCGTGTCGGTGGCTTCAGCCAGCGCGGCCACGAAGCCTCCTCGCGGCGGGGCACCGGGGGGGGCCCGCATAAGCGGAGGCCGAAGGCCGGCAGCCCCTCGCAGTCACTTTCCCGCGCGCCTGGAGGCTGCGCCTGAGCCTCGGGAAGCGGGTGCCCAGGCCAGCCGCCGCTTCGCGCAAGCACGCGGTCAAAGGGCGTTTTGGCTGCGCCTCGCGCATCCTGCTGCGCTCTCCGGGGTTTTTTACCTGTGCGCCTCCCCGGAGGGGCACCCCTCGGAGGGGTGCAGGCCTGCCCGCCTGGCACCGCGCGGGGCCTGCTCGGCCCGGGCCTCCGCAGCTACCTGGGCCACGATCGGCGCGCGACGGGCAGGCGAGGGTGACAGGCTCCGGCCTACACAGCGGTGGGACGCTGGTCTCGTAGAGCGTCGCTGCCCGGCCTCCGCCCGGCCGAAACCAGGGCACGGAGCTAGTCGTTGCGTGCTCGTAACAAGCAAGGCTGTTTCGGGAGGCCGCGCGTTTGCCCGCTTTCGGTCAAGCGGAAGGATGTGCTGGGAAAAGGATGGCAGTGTAGCCCCACGACTGATCTCTAATTCATGAGACGGGAAGCGAAAGGAAGAAAAAATACCTCCTGTCTCATTAACAGCTATCAACCTGAGCCAGGAAGATGGCGTCTGAAGTAGCAGGCGTGAAACCAATAGCTACTTGAAAGAATAAGATAGGTTTGTTTTTCCTTAAGGAATTACAGGGAATATTAAACCCTTCTTGCAGTTATAAATCATTTAATGCAAATCATTTAATCCAAACAGAATTTTTACAGGCTCATGAGGCTCACTCATTTTGCCAAGAGTGAGTCATGTACAAATAAAATGAAACCAACAAAGAAAAGAACTCTCATACCATGTGTATGTGGGTGATCCTTTGAAAAACTTATAATTTTTTTTTTTTAACTCTACCGCAGTCAGGAAGACAGGTTTGTGAAGAAAGAGCGAACCTTGACAACTGAACTGTAGCCCATCAACACATAGTTTTTCCTTCACACAAAAAGTAATATGACAGGTCCCTTGTCAGTCCAACAACAGTAATGGTTAGACCAATATCTTACCAGCCCCCAAAACCCCATGATTTCAAACAAAATTGTGTACTGACATATTAAAAAAACAAAAGCCTTTTTTAAAAAATGAAAATAATGTTAAGTGATTAATACTTAGTAAAAGAATGTGGCAGGCAGTTAATCCCCTCACTTAAGGGTTAGTTAAGGACACGAGTTAAAACTTCATTCTTCACTCACCATGTCATAAATATGTGCTGCTGAACACAGCACAAAATGAGCTAGTAGAGTGGTGATACACTGCTCTGAAATTACTAAAATGTAGGGACACAAAGTCATGTGACAGTGAGAATAGGAGTCTTAAAATGTGTCATCATCATATGAAACTGATCCATAACACTGACAGCAACACTAAATATTTGTCAGTACTCGAGGTAAAACTTTGTAATACATTTTAATGCTGATTCCCAGCAAAAGACAAAACATTAGGAAGAGATAAAGCATAGTATCACTACTAGCCATGTAGTTTGTATTTTATCAGAGTGCGTAGCAGGACAGATACTCCTGGTTTCTCACTCAGCCAGTCTCCCTTCCACCTGCTTGACATGATACTGCATATGGACTGGAAGTCCCTTGTGTGCAGTAGAAGGGAAGTGGGAAAAGGAACAGAAGGGAACCCAACAACATTTTGGTAACAAATCAAGAGGTTGAACTTAGTGCAAACCAGCTGTCCAGGTCCAGTGTGTAGTCTGGAGATCAGCGAAGGAGATGGCCCCAGATTTAGGCAATCCAGGACCCTAAGCCTTATGTGACATTGTCACTATCAATGGCCCTACCCAGTGCCTTAAATGCCACACTCTGCTTGGGATAGCCATAAAGTAGACCTGCCCGGTGCAGCAGCTGCAGCATGGAGCTCCTTCCTTCCCCCTACCGCAGAAAGAGAGATCCTCTTGTTCCCTGCAGGAATTGGAAGGAAACTCTGCTTGCCCTGTTACTAACAGGGTATCCCTTTGGGTGGGTGCCCTATGCCTACTGTGCATTCACATGAATGCTTTTCTTACACAGAGACTGTGAGAGAGGGCTTCAATCCAATTGCAAGGTATGTAGAAGAGCCTCTGTATCCCTGCAGTATCTGCACTACCTGACCTGCAGTGAGCTCTAGAGAGGGAGGGAGGCAAATCATACAGCTTGTGCAGCCAGGAAATCGATGGGCWAATCTTCCTCCTCCCTTCGAACAGAATTTCAGATTGTCTGCAGGCATAAGCTCACACTGCATCACTTACTCATGGGTCATGGTTTTTTTCACAAACGTAAGAGTCAGAAACTTCTTTCAATAAGAAAAGCAAGTGGAAACTCTGACCTTGTCAAGTGACACTGAGAGCTGGACCAGGAGCATGTATGACATAATTCAGCTCTAAGATGAGCTGGAAGAGAATCTGTAAATCTTTCAGGGCATGAGGTTCTTGTCAATGAAACAGTATTACTTCTTTCTCATGTCAACAGAACGAGATAACTTGGCACCTTGGTGGATTTTGTCTTTTTACTCCTTCTTGCTCTAAATTTACTTTTCCTCATAAATATTTTTTGCTGGCTTCCATACCTTTGGGGGTGGGCAGGCAGGGAAGAAGTCTAGTTCAGCTGGGCTTTCTGATTTTAAGTCATGCCTTGCATTTACCATCAACTTGAAGATTTCCTTTTTATTGCTTATTTTGATTTTTTTTTCCCCTGTGGATCTTTGAATTGCTTGGCAAATCACACACAAATGGATTTGTGTCTTTCTTAGAGGTATTACACACCTCATCTGCTTTTTTGGATTTTACTCATTTGTTTATACCTAAGCAGGCAGATAGCACAGACCCATAAAACATTAGCTAAGGAAGCAGATGAATGACATGATCTCCTAGCACACATTATCTGGTGGACAGAGGAGCCCCTAATCACTTTTTGAAGTAGGGTCTTACAAGACATGCAGTTTTTCTTACTCCTTTTAATTCCTCAGGCTTCTTATTTCCTCAGACCTCTGAAATAATATGTTCTACAGTGCATGGGAAAATGGAGATTGAAGATGAAAACAGTTATGATAAAGCAGCACAAAGTGTGGGTAATTTAAGATCACCCTGGAGTCTTCTGATTAAATGAGAACCTCACCTTTTGGCAGACAAAAAGAATCCAAAACAGTTCATTTTAAAAAACTTATATGGAACGTGGAAGTCAGGAAAGCACACGTGTCCTTTTTGAATGTTTTGGACTACTGGTAGTGACTCAGCACAACAGCAAAGCATCCCATATGGAACTTTATGGATCTTTAAACCATGGATAACCAGTGCTTATACACACATAAAAGCTACCAGACAGTAAATGGATAGAGTAACTTTAGATTAATTTAAATTTACTGTTAATGATAACTGAGGCCAATCTGCTCTAATTGCTATGAAAGAATTTGAAACATTTTGATGTTAACTGAAGGTATTTGGCCAACATCCTGTAGTCTTTGCCCAGGCAAAATACCCTTTTGCTGGAAAAGTTTGATACTAAACTACTAATATGTACTAATACTGTTTTACTGTCATTCTTTTCATCTTCAATTTCCATTTTACCGTACAGGGTAATATATATTTATTTCAAGAGTTCTGGGGAACCTAAAAATAACTTAATGTAATAATATTTTGGTTTTGCACAGAGATCCAATTCCATTCCATCATCAGAATTCAAGGGGAACCACAGTGTGTGTGTGAGAACAGAAGAGAAATGAATGAAAATTGAGGCAAATATTAAAAAAACCCTAAATAACAAGAAGGAAAGTAAAAGAGAAAGAAACAAATCTAGAGGCACAAATTAACCTCCAATGCACAGTTCATATCACCACATATTTCAGCAAATATCTGTTTTTGATCTTGCATGCAAAAACACAGCAGGGGATTTTTTTCAAGTTATACAAGGATGCACAGGGCAAGCAGGATATTAGCACTTGGTCCACAGAACCAGATGAACAAGAACAAGAAAAATCTGAATGAGAAAAAAAGCAGCAAGATTAAGTTATCACCAAAAATCATTTTTAAAGTTTGTGTTTCTAAATTGCAAGTACAAAGTATTTGGGAAAACAGTCTTAGCCCTCCTACAGCAGAAAACTGAAGCAGGCTTCCAGACTAAATAGGAATTTGTGCATATTCTCCTCTTTATTGCAAAACCAGTTCAATAAAAGAGGCTATTTGGACTGCTACCAAAGGATGATGTGGAGGTTCAAGAAAGTTCAAAACAGATCAGACAATTTATGGTCAATAGGTCTATCAATGGCTAGTAAACATCATGATGCAATCCAGTGAAATCTCTGGCTCAGGAAATTCCCATAACCTCTGACTGCCAGAAGTTAGGAAATTCTACACTTGTCATATTTCTTCCAGCCTTTCTGTACACATCCTCTACTGGTCAGTCAGTGAAAGGCAATTGGGCTATATGGGCTACTGGTGTAAACAAAAATGGTGGTTCATATATCTTATGTTCYAAAAAGACAAGATCATTGTTGTTATATTAYGATGCCACCTGTGATGAAAATTTGTATGATCTGGGCCTTCAAAATTTCATAAAAATTATTTCACAGATTCTGGATTTCACAGAAATACACAGCAGAAGCAACTCCATGTAAGTTAATAAATTAGTATTAGTGACAAATGTAGATGACAAATGACAGACTCATTAACTCAGATCTATAGCTTTCCCTTCATACTGAATGGAATAGACAAAGGGTGAGATGTGAGCCTGCTGGGCATGAAGAAATAGGATTAAACTGACCTGCAGAAAAATCTCTAGGTTTGAAATAGGTGTGACAGCACCAAAGGCTTTGGACACAGTCCCCTTTTAATGGTGGATAAAGGACATCTCTTTTGAGAAAAATCAAAGCAAGAGTGACTGCAGCTGTATAAGAAGGTAGAGTGGGAAGATGAATGCTGTCCTTTTACAGACTGGCTAGTAGTCCTACTGAAACCAGATCCCTTGTCCCAAACCGCTGTGGTTTCAGTTAAAAGATTAGGGCTTGGAAAGGCTCCTGCAGTTGCAATAATTGTAACTGGGTTACTTTGAGGGAAAGCTAAAACCCACTGGGGAAAGATTTGATTTTGGAGACCTGACAGCAGCAAGAGCTTTGCAAGTTCCCTCATTCCTAATCTAAGACCATATGGAGCTCAACTACCAGGTGGGTGGTGTATTAACTGAGGGGATGTGCAGCTCTTCATATTCAAAATCAACTTGTTCTTCATAATTGAGCATTAGTATGGAAAACATGGCAAGAAATATGGAGATTCTGGGAGACAGCCTCCACCTCTAAATAAAGATAATAAAAACTATGAATCTGGATTCCAGTTTTCTGCTAAACTCAGAACAGAACTTAGAAGCCTGGTTTCTCTTCTCTGGAGAAGATTATGACATTTACTCATATTAGCAAGTAAAAACATGTAAAATAATAAACTATCATATTTTTATTTCATTCTCCGTCTTTTGCTTTACCAATATTTTGCTAAGCTTTATTTTAGCAGACCTAAAACATGGAATGAATGATGTCACTTTACCTTTATCATCTTGAATCCAGTAACAGTTGGATTTCTGGACACACACAGAGTTTCACTGAAGCATTTTAGTCCCTAAGTTCTCTTCAAAGATATGGAAGAGAAATATTACCATGGTGCTAGCAGAAATGCTATAATGGTATAATATTATAATTGTATTATTTTAGAATGGCTGTTGTCATTTTTTACTGCAAGTGTAGCGCATACATACCTGCTCAGTATAGTATGTAGCATTGGTAGAGTTCCAACAGTCATATTTCAGTAAATGCCAATTTAAACAAGATCTGCCTGACTTAACAAGAGGAAAGAGTCTCTGACTGTGATTATGGGCTTCATGTTGTGATGCTTATGCTAATAGTGTCTTAAAGAGGAAGCAGTTCCTTCCCCTGGAACACCCAGTCCACCAAGAATCCCAGAAGATGCTCTGGAGCTCAGCTTTACAAAGCTCTGTACAACCTGCCAAGGAGGAATCCTGCTTTAATCAAAACTCTGGCTTTTCAAGTGACCTTACTTGCTGAAGCAGTGTGGCACTCTCACCAAATGTACGTAAATCATTGCAGAGGGAAATACTTTAATAAAAGCTCTTGTTTTACTTCTAAGGAGTAAGTATAACAAGTCATAGCACAGCACTTAGTGTGCTCATACATTGGTAAAAAAATACAATCTGAAAAGTGGCATCAGGGAGGCATGAAAAAAAGACAGATGTAATCACTTCCACTCAGAATTCACTGTGCAGAAAAGAGTATAAATGTAATCTGAAGCCATATTTTTTATATTTACTTGGTAAGCCAAAGTCCAATAACATAAAAATCAAAAAGCTAATTGTGACCTGAATGCACTGACAAGTATTATGTAAACACCTACAGATCCTACCTGGTGCACTCAGACCCACGGCTATGTACTCCTGGAACAAATTAGAAACTGGAGCTACTGTAATAGCTGAATATCTCATTTCTTTCGGATACATTTGAATGAGCAAAACATGAACAAGCAAGCAATGAATGAGACAGATAAGTAGCTAATTCCAACATGCAGGAACCTCCTGCTTGTTAACTTATCCACTATAGTCAGCCCTCTTCCTTCAGAAAAAAATATCAAATCTACACTCAGTAGCAGGGCAATAAACAAATTAGAAATGTACAGAAACAGGCTGAACAACTCATGCTTAGTTTTTTAATTGTCTTTAATACAAATAAGAACTCAGGGAGGAGTTGAGGATGACTAGGAACTCATGATGGGATACACTGCCTGATTTTACTCCCTCCAAACATATCGCTTCTTTTCTTTCCAAATCCCTAGGCCTTCGGACACATCAAGAGCAGTTATTTGTTCATTCTAAAGACTAACTTTTTAGACAGCTAGCACTTAACACTGTCTGTGAAAAGGAAATAAACCCTTGAAAAATTCTTACCTGCTAAAACCACTTTTTAATGGTTTAATGACTTCTTAAAACCAACATATTGAATTTTGACAAAAATGTCATTGCAAAACAGAAAGTGTGTCTCAACCCTGACTATAGAATTACCACTACAATGTAATAGTCATCTGAAGGGAGAAGGTTCTCTTGAAAAAAATGTATATTTATGGTTAATTACAGTGCCATATTTCATCATTCAACATTGAAAATGCCCACTAATAAAATAGCACTCATTGGTTTTATAACATTTTCAGTTCAAAATGTTATTTTCAGGACTCTAATTGATCCTCCAAATGAGCTTTATTAATCACTGACGGAAAACTGGCAAAACCCTACTTTGTACTTTGGCAACCTTTCAAAATGTCCAATTAGGTCAAATCAGGAAAGCTCTAGAAACCAATTACAGCAGCACTTCTAAGCCAAAAAAACTCACTGTACTCTGAAACAACTGCAACATTATAGGAAAGGAAAAAAAAAAAAAAACAACCCTCAACCACGATCCAGTTATGCACCTGAAATACCACCTCCACACAAATGTGCCAAATAGTTAGCCACTCCTTGAACCACATCAATTAAACATATTTGCTCACAGATTTTCCTTATCAGTGTCATAATGTCACAGAGTAGTTCACCAAAAGAAACAGCGCCATCCAGTTTCTTAATCCATCAAGTGAACACTGACTCCCCTTCAACATTTTTCTATACATCTGATCTTTAGTGCTCTAATTTCACAGCTACACAAAGTCTACACCTTTTTATGAGTTTCATGAGTTCTGTACCCCACCTGCATGTTTGTACATTAACAAATATGTTGACAACATGATTTATAATAATCTTGGCAACAACAATAGCCATCTTTGTCTAACTACTCAAGAATTTGATCTTTGCTGCTGCAATACGATGGCCTGTAGAGCCATAGGTACTGGTGGGCTGTTTGAGGTGTGTGTTGCTGCCAATCCTAATCCCACCACCCACAGTTAAGAATTAATTACGATTTGAAGATGCCAGAGGGAGGCAAACCAAACAAAAATAGCATTTTAATTAAGAGTAAACAATAATTAAAATTCTGTATTATGTTCAGCATCTGCACATTTCTAGACTCACTGCAGTGACTCTGAATCTAATGAGATCATCCAACTAAATCCCAGAGGATGGGACAGATCTCAAATTCTGAGTACATCTCCCATCATATCTCAAAACAGTAAACATTCATTCTTAATGTGAAGATGAATAATTAAAAATTCAAAACAATTAACACTGTAAAAGGAGCAAAATCCATATACCCTGGCCAGACTAAAGGAGAACAAGATGTGCACCCATGAGATGAGAACAATTTTGAGTTTTCCATTCCAGATATGCACCTAGCTCTGTAATTTCAGATCACAATGCTTCCCACTTTACTAGACACAAGATGACACTATGTTCAGTATTACTTATTTACAGTTCCCTTTTATTATGCTAATCTGCCATTATACTAACATGATTAAGAAGGTGGTGTTATGCACCACTCTTTCACCAATGTCATAAATGTTGCTTCTAACATTTTCCCCCACAATCCCCTTTTAATTACAATGTTGATCCTCTCTTCTTCTAAGTTTCTTCCTATCTATTTTAATTACTCTATTTCCTATGCCATTCAGTCTTTGGCTGGCCAGTTTCCTTACAAATAGGATCTGATCACATCATCTCAAAACAATGCATTCCACTCTCTGAAGTCATGCTTGGAACAGTCACCTGTCATTCAGAAATCAAACTTCTTAACAAAAATCTCCTTACCTTTATCAGGACGATAGGTTAACTTCCTGAAGTATTACTTTACCATGAGCTTGATCAAAGATCATCACCAGGATCTAGCCAAACAGAAGAAAGTCAAGGGTACTCTTGCACCCATCTCTAGAAACCTAAAGGAAAACATCTGTGAAGTAACCATCTGACTTAAGTATTCTGTCATTTACCAGAAACAGACCAAACGTTTTAACATTTAATAACTACACCTAAAACTTTAATTCACAAAATGAAGGTAACTGAATTCATAATTCCGTTTCTATAATACACTCAGACTTTACAGCCCTCACTATAACATTGAAAACATAGCCACTACTTGGCAGACAATTGCAATATTTTAGCTAATATGTTGACAGCCGTTTGTGGATCTTTTTATTCCTCCCACTAGTTCTTTATTAATCCATTAATATAAACATCACTAAATGTTTGGAAGATCCTGTATATCTATAGTCCTCTCTCAACCTGAGTTTTGTAGGTTCTTCATGTTCAGACTTTACATGTTTTCTCCCTTACATTTTGCAAAACTGCTAGGTACAGAAGAGTAACTGATTATGAATCATATGTATGAAGGATTTCACTTAGAATGAGCTTCACTGCCCTTGCACAGCACTTTTTTTTTCAAAAGCCATTTGAAGAATTGTAACAGAAATATTAAGAACTTTATAAAACAATAAAAAGCAAACTGGTATGTATACAGGAAGCCAATGTCAGAACTAAATGTAAGGGATATCTTTTGTTGTGCATGACTGTCATTATGACTGATTGCAAATATTGCTGAATTGCTTTCTAGACCCAAAAGTTCAGGAAGTTTACTCCATACAGTTTGTTATTCTCTCTTTTTATTTATGTCATGCCTTTTCTTCTCCAGCCATCTATACTCTTTTATAACTGCACCACTTTTGAGTTTCTGTAAAAGCTTTCCTTGCATTTTTTTTTCCCCTGGCACAGTGGCAAACACCACATTAAAAGTGCTATCTTCCCTTTGGGTGGATGAATAAGCTAGAGGTTGCCCTGCCCCTCCTTTAAATAAATGCTCTGTTTTGCTGTGGCTTAGAAGACCCAACTTGATAAGAGATAGCTATACAGGTCTCCTCTAGCTTTGAGTAGTAACACACTATACCCCATAGTCATGTATAAGTTGCTGTACATGAGCTTCTGAATGACAGCCTCTATCACAGTTGCACCTTTTGGTTGGCAATACTTTCCGGCTAGTTGCCTCAGAATCTTTTTCTCTTCCTTTCAGAGGCCTATAAAATCTGTATTTCTTTCGTTTGCTGTACTTCTTAATGGAGTTTCAGTTTTTCCTCTTTAGCATTTTGGCCTTCTTTCCAACATCCTCCAACTGGAGCAGATACACTGTTCTGTATCAGATGTTTTTCCTCCTTAGTCTTTTTCAGCTTGCTGGAAAAGCACCTGAAGCACATTCAATAATTTCTCAGGTCTCTCCTGTACAACTTCATTTGCCCCAAAAATAAAACAGTAAAATCTCAAGATTTGGGTTTCTAGTCTTATCTGCCATCCACACAGCAAAGCTAAACCATGGCTCCCTAGGACAGAAATTTTGCGATCGTCCAACCTAGAGAAACGTCTCCAGGAATATCTGTAGCAAGTCAACTATCTACTTATGCTCTGTTTCCTACTATCTTCTCTTAATACTTTTCCACAACTTTCCAACAAGCTACCTCAGTTTTTGTGCATTATTCTGGTTGATCTCCAGGTCTAGACAATTTGTATGATGAAAATAAATATATCTCATCTCCATAGTCTCAGCCATTTTCTGAGTATTACTAACCTGCATCTCCTTTGCTTGACTTTTCTAATGATAGTCAACAAACTCAAATATTTCCTTCTGAAATTTTTTATCTTACTTGGGGCACTTCAACTTCTTTTCACAATCTTGCCTTTTCAAGTTTTCCATCATTATCAAAGACATTTCTTTGGATTTCAATGTTTTCCCAAGTGTCTTTCTCAAAARTTTTCAATTTCAGCTTTTTCCATAAAAACAAAGCATTTCTGTATTAGCACATTCCTGTTATTTCTTTCCACTAGGCCTCATTTTAAAGAGGTTTCCTTTTTAAATCTGAGACAATCTTTCTCCATTTCCCTAATAAATCCTGATACCATTTCCCAAGCTTTTTTTTTTTCCCCCACTATCTAACAATATCTTCTCATCTGTCCTGTTCAAGTTTTATGTCAACTACTCAATGTAAATCTATATTAGAAGCGGTATATTTGCATTTTATGTTCATTGATTCCTTAAACTTTTGCAGCCCAACATGCTGCTCTGCTTTGAATTCTTAACTAAAAGTAAGTCTTGCTCCTTACGGAAATGCTCCTGCTGTAGATTCTACCAACTTCTTTAAATGATACGCCGGGCCCGGGGGCGGCGCAGACGGGGACCCCGCTCCCATTCCCGCCCCCTGCCGCGGAGCGGAGCGGCCGGGAGCGACAGGCGGC
>NW_020447619.1:177882-270336 GCF_003343035.1 Apteryx rowi
TGAGCTACGCGGTGCGGCGCAGCGTCGCGCAGCGGGCTCCGGGGCCGCCGCGGAGCCCCGACACGCTGCCCGGGCTCGCACTCGCGCCTGCCGGAGGTGCCGGCCGCTCCTCTGCCCCCTGAGCGCGGCTGCTGGGCTCGGCACCACCATCCTGCGAGGGGGATGATGTAACCTGCGCTGGTGCCCGCGGCGCTGTGTTCATTCCCTGCCGGAATCTTTCGGCGTCAAAAGTGATACCAATTAGCCGTTTTAAGCGAACGCTCCGATTATGGGGGAAGTTCGGCGTTATTAGATAGCACTCCGGGGTATGTCTGCTCAGCTTCGAGCGTTGTTCTGCCAAGCCATCTGAACGGGACGTGGAGATTGCCTGGGAATATCCGGCTGCATTCGAGTTCGGTCTAATTGGAGGTATCTCTGAAAGCAGCTAACGGGCACTCAATACCATGCATCTTCCAGACTGCCAAGAGTCGTTGGGCTTCTTCGGGTTTTTTGCCTTTTGTTTTTTTCTCACCACGTTCACCAGCGGTCCGCTGCAGAGGCTGATCTATGGAGCAGCCAGCATATATGCGCATTTGCCTTACAGGTTTTAATTGGCTTTGGAAATGAGAGCTACTTCTTGCCATTTTCAGCTGGTTTGCCAATATTTTTACATGTAGTAGAGAATAAAAGGAAAGGAAAAGAAAAAAAAGGACAAAGCATAGTTTAGCTATCACAGTGGTGATTGCATTAGAAATGTATAAATAAGATAAGCACCTACGTGACTCCTACTAGGGGATGCAATTAATTTCCCTAGACAGTCTAATAATATCACAGCTGAGACACAAGTGCAGTTCAAAGGCAGTGAAAGGATTAAAATACCATTCCAGTTAGCATTTAAACTTCTTGAACACTGTTATTTTATAATATGATTCTGCTCTGAAAATGCGGTATCATGTGTCTGCACATGTTCATTGAGTCTCAGTGCTGTCTGCATCATGGGCTCAGTTTACAAGTAAAAGATGCCACCTAATTCCAGTCCTGAGATTAGAAAAACAGATGAGATCTCTTCAGCTAATAGAATAATCACTTAAGTCTAGTGCACTGAAATTGAAAGTTTATTAAGTCATATTAAAACCTAATAATTAAATCATCCATGGCTTCCATTATGCTTGTGAACTGCCTTCCTTAAAAGATTATCTTAAAGAATTTGATTTAGAATCTTGCAAAAGTAATACAAAATCATGAATGCTTCTGCTTAATTTCAGTAAAATAATTAGGTCTTACATTTCACTGATCTTTTTAGAGATACATTGTATCCTTTGGCAAAACCAGTGCAATTTTTTGATGTTCAGTTCTTAAATCAATGGTTTGAGGATTTGAGGATTTTTTCCCTTTGAATTTAAAAGTATTTTGAAAACTTCTCATGTACACAGTTCAATAACTTAAAGTCTTTGTTACCATTACACAAAAGGTATAAAATATCTTCATAATCCAGCTAACACATTATGTGTATTTTAAACTGAAATTAATTAAATTGCGTAACTTAACAAATGACAGCAAAACTCAATGGACACGAACTGGCCTGAACAGGAAATAGGGCAGGCAGGCATACATTTTCTCTATTAAGATCGTCAAATACTTTGTCCCTGACTCCTGGCAGTACATTGCAGAGTCTCTCTCCAAAACATGCCATGTGGATCTATCAAATTAGGAACTCACAGTAGACTGCTCTTGCCCTAGAAAAAAAGTACATGCTTTAAAACAGCCAACAGTAAAGAACACAATTAGATACATTCATTTCTATATCAATTTACAATTTTTCAGCTAGTGAAAGTATATAAGGTATCAATGAACCACCTTTGTCCCCTAAGCCATCATTTCTTACAACCATCATGGCCAGTTGCTCTGCGGAGAAGAAGGTAAACTAAGACTAGAATAGGTCAGTGAAAGAGCTGACGAGGCTGCACTGTTATATGACAGCAATGAGGGCAGTGATGAGGTAAAAGTTAAAAAATCAATGATGAGGGAGCAAGGTGGACTAAGGACATAAACTTCATCTTAATGTAGCAGGGCAAGGGAAGCTCAAATAGGGGTGATGTAGCCAGGAGCACGAGCAAGGATGGTGACCATCAGGATAGAAGAGAATACATTGTCTTTAAAGCCTTTCTTGAGATACATTTTAAGGGTTTTGTTTTCCATTGACTTTCTCTAATTCCAACTAGCAGCAAGTGCATCTCTGATCTAGGCAAGATGTTAGTATTGGCACTCTTTATTTTTACTGCACTAAGGCACTCCGTTTGGGGATGCAAATGACTGTAACTGGGAAATATTTTAGAGTAGACAAGGCCTAATGTAATGAAAAACAGTGTTTGGAGGAAGGTCTGAAGCTTTGCTCTTCATGCTTCTTTACAGACTATCTTAACATTTTCTCTAATGTCACAAATGATGGTCTATTGAAAGTGTAGAAAAAAGATAGACCAGAATCACATTTCTGCATTCTTTTCCAAAAAAGCATATTCTGTCCCTCAGACTTTGCCCTTAAAAACTCAAGTGAAGTCGTTACGTGAATCTACTCTAAAACTTCAAGGCACACGATGCAATCACATGAAGCAGTTGCTTGGTGCACACAATCATTATTTGTATGAACATAGTATTTTCACTCTTTCATACCTATAGCACGCTACAGTGCCTGTTTTGCTCTGTGTTGTACAAACTCAAAGGAGCTCCCAAATGCCCTCAGTTTTCATGACTTTAATTTCATCAAAGTTTGTAGAAAATACCAATAATTGGTTTCTGAAGTCATAGTTACTCAGTTTCAAAGCAGACTTACAAGCGTAAGTATAGCAGACTCCACACTGTAAAATAAAAGTCACAAAAGAGGTAAAGTGTCCAAGGGTTGAACGGGAGCTGTCCTTGGTCATGGCCGTGAGATGGAGAAGACACGAATGAGGCCTTGGCACGCTCAGTGCCTCGGGCAGCGGGCTCCACAGCCTTCACGTGGGGAAGCTGCATGAACGTTAACCCTCCTAGCCTGCAACAGGGGACATCCTTCTAGGTGACCCCTTTTGCATGTTCTGCTACCACAGTAGATTGTTTGTTTTGATGACATGCATCCCAGACAAGGCCATCTTCTTTTTTGGTGGATATCTGACATAAAATGATGTTAAATTTTGGCAAATGTCATTTATTTAAAAAACTACTATTTTTCTAAGTTTAAGTTTTTCTAAGTGTTTTATAAGGCTTCTTGGATGGTTGTCTAAACTTTTGGTAGATTTCCAGCATTCACGTCCATCTGTTAAGTTGAAAATAACATGAATTGAAAATTCAGTTTGTTCTTTAAGTTGTAGATTGTCAAAGACTGAATCTTATTTAAGCTGATAAATAAAGTTGTTGCCTTGCCAATTTGTGACATTATTTCCTCCTAGATATCCCCACTGACTTGCATATTACTGCCAAGGTATTCAGATTGACTCATCTCTTACACTCCTTTGCCTTCTAAAGCAACGCTTGAATTTTAGGTTTCTTGCTGGAACTGATTTTTYGTATGTGATTGTTAACCCTATGTTTACTATCATGTCAATGGTCTTTTAGTTTGCCTTTATAAATAGTCTTACACGTTGACTGAGTGGACACTGAAGACCTAAGTCACTAGCAAAATAAAATTTCAGCATACTGCTTTTGAGGCATATAATGAATGTCTAATGCTTTTGCTATCTAAACTTTTCTGATAGTGAATCATTAGCAAAGGCAAAGAATTTAATTGTTTGTATTATTTGTTTTTGTTGATGGGCCTTTATATTCAAGAAGTTTGGCATCTCCTTAAGGAATGCCACCTGTTCTACATTAATGCTCAAGCAGAATATTTCATTTAAGTCCTCATGTCGTTTCATTCATGCTTTATTTGTGCATGTTGCACCTGGATATAAAGCTGTGTTGATATTGATTATTTTTTTTGACATACCACATTGCTTCAAGATACACCAAAACAAATCAGGATGGAGACTCTCAAATGCTTCTATGAAATGTATGAGGCTTATATCAATTGTTTTTTGCTTTTCAGTCTTCCTCTGATGATCATTTTTAGGTTATGCTGATACACATCCTTAGAAGTTTCAGTAGCAASAGATAAATAGAAAAATGACACATGACTGAAACTGAACAAGAGCAATGCCTCTTCTACACATGGAAACAATGAAGCAAAGCTTATATGGAGAAAGATGGTTTTAGCTTGATGGGTCATGCATTGACCAGTCACTGCTGCAGCTGCAGCACAATGTATAGAAGTACATTTAAACTGGGTAGCTGGAAAATGGCATTTTTTACAGGTGGTGTGAAAATAATATAGAAAAAAATGTGAAAATTTTGAGTAATCAAATCTTAAAACCTGTAATACAGAATGGACTGGTCCTGACTTTTGATCAAAGTCACAATCCACTAACCCCTGTGTGTTGAAGGATGGACTGTAAACAGGCATCAAGGGGCACTGTGACACTATTCCCCAGTGCAAATGTGGTCTCATTTGGGAAGATATCAAGATAATGTCAGTGTGCAATGGGATACTCTAAAGAGGGAAAGGTTTTGTTATATCACACTGCTGCTTTTCCAAACAATTATTTCTGGTTCAAGTCACCTCTCACAGGGTGTCGGTTCTTGACAAGTATTACCCTTTTTCATTACTATTTTTATGGCTTACATGGACAATTAGTAAATGTTTCCATGGCAATTCGTCAACATTTTCTCGTAGATGAAGATAGATTTTAGTAATCGTAGACAAAGACTCTGTTCTTCCTTTTTGTTTTTAAAGTATTTTTAAGGCTAACCAAGTAGGATCATGTAGGAGTATGTTCTATTACAGTAATAATAACACTGCAAGGATATTTAGGGAGGTCCAAGTTAAAAGAGGTCTATTAATATCTCAAATATTGTGTTAAAAACACATTGAGATGAGACGACTGTTTTTTCTGCTGTAGACAGGGAAATGTCTTATGTTCTCCTTTGCTCAGCTGAAGTCACAGTCGGCGTAAAGCTAAGCAAGGACAGAAAGTCCCTGGTGCCAAGCGCAACCCCTTGGCCGCTCCTGGGGGTTCAGCTGCTGGTGCTCAAGGCTTCCTCTGACATGGTGCAGCTGCGCAACCTGGGATCCGGTTGCTGGGAGAGAGCTGTGTGAGAAGGAGCTGCGAGAAGCATGTCAGGGGCCTTCCCTCACACTCAGGGGCTGCATTTAAGCTGAGGCCCCCGTCCTCATTCCTGCCTGCAGCTGTGCCTGTACCTTGTGGATCCCACGCCTGTTTCAACTTCCTCGCTCGGCCCCAGACCTGCCTTGCTATGGGCTTGTCTGGAAACGGGGCTGACCCTCACTGTCGCCACTGGACTTGCTCTGCTTGCCTCACTCAGGGTGGGCACCAAAACCCTCATCGGTGAGGCCCCTGCCCGGCTGGCCTTGCTGTAACCCTCGGCTCCCAGCTCCCCTGCCCTTGCGGAGCAGCTGGCAAGCACTGTGCCCTGATGCCTGAGGTGGCCAAASAAAACCCACGACAAGGTAACCTAATAAGGGGGCAAAACCACTCCAAGAAATTGTCTTAGAATCCAGGAGCCTGTTACAGTAGAAATGTAATTTGCTCAGTTGCTCCAGAAAATACACTAACTGTCCATATTCTGTGAAAGGAAGACCAACTCCAGCCTAACAAGAAAAACTAGAACCTCCCAGGCAATATCTTCTTGTCTGTGGCAAGATCAGAGCTCTACTGAGAAAGATGCCTGGGATCCAAAAAAACCCCAAACCCCCACAATAGGGTTAAATTCTGGAGCTTAAAAGACCTTTAACAGCGTGATTCTCGGCTTTGCTGTGGATGGGCTCAGACAGTTTAAGAGCCACGGAGCAATCATTTCATTTATTTTACTTCAGACGGCCAAGATACTGTGAAGTGCTGCCCAGATACACTTAGTTCTCGCTTTCGAAATGCACTTGGACATTCCGCAGGAAATGTGTGGAAATGAGATCTGCAAAACAAACAAACAAACAAACAAACAAAGGAAAAACGTGTCAAGTTATTTAACAAGGGTCAAAAAGAAAAAGCCTGATCATTCCTCTTCCATGGGAAAACCACTTTTTGAGGACATCCCTTTGTGTGAAGAAGAAAAGGAAGAACTGCTAATACCTATTACAAAGTGAAAGTGTGATGCCTAACCTGTGACTATGGTCCCATTAGTATTTTCCCCTGCAAGCAAGTGAATGAAGAGGAGTAAATAGTAGGGGGAGGGCAGGCATAATAATAATAATCCCAAACTCAAACTCAAGTTTCAATCCTATTCAGAAATTATTTTAGAAGCATATCAGTGTCTAGATGTATAAGGCTAGTTTACCAACTTACTTTCCTAAATATCCTATTATCTTAGTTTTCTTCTTTCATTCCTGGTAAATAAGTTTTAACTTTTTGCAGCTCGTGTATATTATAAATAGTCCTCCCTGACCATTCTACCAGCATTCAGAATATAGCCTGAAGGGAAATATAAATTCTTTCTAAACTCATGGTATGGTGTGTTTTACTACATTTTTTACAATTCAGTTGCTCTGCAAAAATCCAGGAGAGTTTTTCTGTTTCCCACGTCACAAGAGACATACGATCAATTCATGCTGGCTCCATAGGGCACCGGTGTTCGCTATTCAGGGAAGCTGAAGCAGAGCACTATAAGATATCTCACAAGCAGTTAGAGGACAGAAATTGGTGTTCCTAAGAAAAATCCTCTCTTTTTATTGATTCTTAAAAGCAATTAAAACACTAAGGAACCATGAAATAGAATTTTTTTTTCTCTGTGATAGAATGACTTTACATTAAGGTGGCAGAACTGGTGAAACCACTTCTTCTTATAGGAACTGGTGCAGTGCATAGACTTTTGTGCAATCATGAGCTCCCACTTGAAGCCTTACAACAAAAACCTGAAGAGTCTTAGGTTTGGTTGCAGAGGCTGTTTGTCTTCTCAGACAAGTTGGTTTCTTTGCTCAGAGCTGAACTTTAGAACTAAGCCTTTGTATACATGTGTATATATTTATATTTCTAAAAAAATGAAACCTACAAAAACTAAATATACCTATATATAAAAATATGTGTGTATTTATATGTATATTTTATGTATATGTATAGATGTATGTGTATATATGTATATTTAGTTTGTAGCACACACACACACACACACACACACATACACACATATGTATATATATATAAAAWGAAGGGCAAATATATTGCATTGTCTTCCCAAAGCAGTTTGACATAGTTTGCAGGTGAGCTTCTTAATACTGAAAGGATGTTACTAGTTTAACCTTCCAGAATTAGAAATAAATGGATGTCATAGGAAAATTACTGTGGAATATTAGGTCTATGAGAACTTGTTAAAGTAAAACTGCCTATCTAGTGTCCAACATCTTCCCATGTGTGTAGTGGAAAATTTCCCTTAAGAGCTGGGTCTCCAAAACGGCATCCTCTCTACCCAGCTTATATTACAAGGTACCTGTGGTTCTCTTCAGCTGATGTTAAAGGGGAGCATAGTCAAGGGTAGTAGCACGAGACTGAGTGCCAAGGGACTTAGGCAATATGACTAGGACTGCCACCAGCCTGCTCTGTACTCTTATGCAGATTTTTAATTCCCTTTGTTTCTTGTTTTTTTCTAAGAAAAATATGGAGGTGAGAATGTTTACCCACTTCAACAAAGCCATTTAAAGCAACATACAAAACCCAATATATACTATTAATTTAATACATTTAGGTTCAACTTCAGTGTGGCGCTAAAATCTAATAAATGAATCAGTGGATTTAGAGAGCAACTTAATGCACTGCATTCTCTGCACAGCCAAGAGCACTGAAACAATTCTGAAGTTCAGACTTACTTGGAACAAGCTCAAGGTGGTGAGGAACCAAGGAAAAGTCAATTCTTGTATCTAGTATCATGCTACACAGTAAATAAACGAAACCTTATAAGCAGTCTTATAAGCACCTGAAAAATGAAATACACATTAATAGTAATAGAGCATCTGAGCAGAATGGAAACAAAAGAAATTACATGATAATTTCAAAGCACAATTCTCAGATTAGATCTGAATGATATACTACTGCAATTTTTTCCTTATAACAAACAAAAGTTAGCACTGACAACAGATGTTTTTCCTTAATACTCAAAATAGTATTGTAATACAATGTTGCTGCATTTTTGAACTATTGGGGGTATTACTGAGAAGGCTGCTACAGAAAAATGTGAACAAGATTGACAGAATAATATGTATTTATATACTCTATTTTTCAGGAGACAGCTTTTGTAGTCGTGACCAAAGATTTAAACACTCAGGTAGTTTCCACCATTCAGTTCCTGTAACTGATATTTATTTTAAACAAGTTACACTTCTTTGTCTGTGTGTGCTTTCTTCTTAAGTATGGGCTAAACAAAAGCATAGTGAAAAGAATAGCTATCATGTTGACTTCAACAGGGCTGGATTTCTCCCAAATGATCTTAAGTCTGTGTATAGCTCTGTTTGTGAAAACAGTGCTGAAATTCTATTTCCTTCCCTTAATATTGCAAGCAAAAATGGAAGAAGAGGGTTACGTGTGGATCCCACTGAAGTTAGTGGCAGGCCTCCTGCTAACTTGGCTTACACGTACAAAACTCAAGCATAGGGCTGAATTAGGGACAGAGGAAAATAAGGAAATTCACTGGCTGAAAACAGAGCAGACGGGCAGTGCCCAACCTTGCCCATACGGTTTTCTACTGTAATTTCACTTTGGTCGGAAAAAGCTAATCCTGCCACCGAAGAGCAGTGGTTCCTACCTACCAGAGCTGGCAATTACTAGCTGTAGACATGGCAAGTGAGTAAGAAATTGGTAATAGCTGAAGGGTATTTAAGCAAGTACTGAAGGCTATTGGAGACCATGTGGAAGGTGAGGTGAAGAAAATCTGGGGAGTTCCTGACTGCAACAAGACAAACTTCGAAGGATGAAGCTCAGTTGATTTCCATGTTGTTACGTCTGCCTACAGCAGCAATAATGTTATCCATAAATCTGCCCATATATTTGATTGAGAAGAAGATCAGCCTCTTTTTTCCCAGCAGGCGTATAAGACAAGTCTTGTAGATAAATGTGCCAGAAGTCCAATTAGAGAACTGGATTGATAGTATTTCAATATTGCTATTTTTAGTCTACATAAGAGATGGAGTTGCCAGGAATCTGTTATTTTAAACAAATGGTAGGTTACTTTTTTCTCTTACATGCACAAAGCTGTGTCATGACTGAAAAATAAATACATGGTTGAGAGATTTCTTGAACTTCTGCATGGTGGTTAATTTTTCAACAGTTCCTTTAATGGATTTGAGAGCATAATACAGTAGAATCCACTAAAGTCAATTCTCAGTGTCAGTTCCTCTTTAGGCTTTTTGAGAAATTCCCATCTGCATTCCAGTGTTTTAATTTTTAGCTATGTTCCCTCCTCTTCTCTCTCTCTGGTCAGCTTTTGAATGAATTGCAAGTTTTGGATCGTATTTTTGAAGCAGTCTATAAAAGCATTGCTTTTTGAACCGTGTTTGCATAGCTGTGCATCTGACTAACCTGCTAAACTCCTTGCTCCAACAGACATACAGAAATGACCCATTTTCATGGATGTGCTGCCAGTATTCCTAAGGACAGCATAAGTTTGCCTGACAGGCCACAAATCGTCCCTGAACTGCCTCTTGATAACCTCTGCTGTAGAGTGCTGGAATGAAGCTTTTTTTTCTTTCCCAAAGCAGCAGAAAGAATAAATGGTATTTGAAATAGATTGGAAGACTTGATGCCTTAGGATTTAAAATTCAAAACCAGCTCAGTTACATGTGGCTAATCATTCTTGGTTTATGATGGGCAACAGAACACAACGCTCTCATACTGTTCCCAGTGGCCAGCTATTCATATCCCAGACCCACCAGTACATCTGAAGTACAACTCGCATGCATTTTGGCAATCAGAGAAGAGAGATTGCAGGCTGAATGGTGCCAAGATGGATGTTTAATGTTGGCCAATACTCCACGAACAGTCAGATCCAGCCATGCTGAGTGGACCAGACATTTAACAGCACAGTTGGAGGAGCAGCCAGGGGGAAGGGAGACACGGCATGTGCCTTAAGCAGTCTCCTAGTGCTTTCTCAGGCTGGGCAGCTGAAGTTTGGACATTGTTGCTACAGCCTTGGCCTGTGTTTGTTCAGACCCACTGTTTGCTTGTTTTTGTGTGTGTTTTGTTTTTGCTTTTTGTTGTTTTGTTTTGGTTTTGTTTTGTTTTTTACTCCTGTTAGCTCTGCATAACTGAAGCAGACTAGAGGAAGCAAAACAGATTCTGTTTTTCTCCTGTACAACACTAGAATCCCTTATATATCTATAGAGCTCCTGAAGGCAATCTAATTGCGTCAACATTACTGATGGCCTAACTGGCCTGCTGGTGTTGATGCACTTGGAGAAAAGAGCAAAAGAATCCAAATGACTTTCAGATTTTAAGCAAGTTAATAGAGCCAAGTGTTGGCAAGTTGATATATCAGGATTGAGATGGGAGATAGCTTTCCTTTTCAGTTGTAAATTGGATACATTTTGCCTGGAGCAAATCAGAATAGCACAAAAATATAACTTGATTGTGCTATTTTTCTATCATCATTTTTTAGAAAACAGATTTGTAATTTAATATGCTATGTAGTGCCTGAGAAAGGCTCCATCTAAATCAACCAGAACTCTCCTGATCGTAATGGGAACCAGCTCAGGATGCTGAAGACCTACTTCACCACCAGCAAAATAAGACTCAGGAGTACAAAGTCTTATTGATCTGGTTATCTTTTGAAGCTCTATTTATTAATCTCRTTATTCAGACTTGTGGGAACATGATGGGAGAAGGGTTAGATGGGGAGTCAGCTTTTAGCTGTTTAGTAAATACAAATATGAAGACAACTGTAAGCCTCTGAATGGGTACTGCTGTGTGGGAGGGACACGGCATCATTCCTCAGTAACAGTTYGTAGTTGTTCGGGTGAATAGAACCTTTGTACCCCAAGGAAAACTGACTCTCAAAAGTGACTAGTCAGACCCAAACAAATTATTTTAGTAAACTGAGGGGTTTTGTCCTTTGTATTCTGAGGGAAATGCGTCCACAGTAACTGTTTTTTATAAACCTGTTTCTGAACTAAAAAAATGTGCAATCCCATAAATGTTATGATTTCATCAGCTTTGCTGCTAGAGTGCTCTTCCGGACACTAGATTCTTCAGTCTGCCAGCAGCTCAGTGCGTTGGACAAACTACTGGACAATGACCCAAAGGAGAAATTTGWCAGAGCTAATAGAGAAAGTAGCTGAGAAGATCTGGCAATAATTTATCTGGCAAGAATGAATTAATGGAAATACAAGCTACATCATCAAGGTGTCCTGACACTATTTTTCCAACAAGAAGATACCAGAATTATATCAGATGGAAGACAAAAAAAGTGCAAGATAAAAACTTCAGGACCTTGAATCTCTTTGAAAAGAATATTTCTGTTGCTGAAAATGCAAGAAATCTCTTGGGTTTAACAAATGTAACAATGAAGAATGAAGGTCGCACTTGTTAATGGATTTTAAAGCATAACACTCTCAGAAGCAGGCAATGGAAGGATAGTTATTACAATAGCTAGCATCAGAGAACATTTTGTACGAATGAAATTTGCTAGTCAGAATTAAGTGCAACAGAAAATCCATAAAAACAAAGCACAAGTCACTTTCAGTTGTGTAAGGTGATTATAATTAAAGAGATGAAATCCCATGGATGTGTTATATATCTTTTTTCAAAGCTGTTGCACTTCAAATACTGAGCTTCTAGGAAAAAATACTTCAGCTGCAACTTCAGTGTATTAAGGGTGCTTCTTATTGTTTTGATTTTTGTTTTTTGGGGTTTGTCCGGATGCTCTTTTTTTAATTTAAAAGTTTTGAAAAGTTTGTATTTGGGCTGGGATTTTTACTTTAGGAACAGACTGATACTCTTGTACCTGATAGTCACATCTACACTGATTTCATTARCGGATAGCTAAAGCCAGGCACACATCCTGACCCAGCTCCACATACACCTTGCCGCCTGTGGGATCTTGTAGCCACGGCTACTAAATTCTATTTGTGCTTGTAGCAGACACTGTAGGAAAGATCAGAAAAGATCTGGCGTCCTCACCAAAGCAGATTAAATTACATGGTATCATTGTGTCAAGATTATGGGTAATTATAGCCTGATAAATAGAATGTAGAGCTATCTAGTGTATAGACATACGGTGTGGACATATAACACATAGTAGAGGTCTGCCTAAGAGTTTCATTGGCTCCAATGGGATATTGCCAAAATGAGGTGCCCCTTACACTTACCAAAGGTATCAGAACATGGTCTTTGGCTGCTTTCCTCAATAATCCAGGAGAGGTTTGGCCAACCTATTCTATACCGCATACACTGTAAGAAAAGAGATCTCTCGCATGCTTAAATTACAATGTGGTTCATGAATTAGGCACTTAAGTATTACCAAAGGGCTGAACACTTCCAGTATTGCACAATCATTTGCAGGAGCAGGCTCTGAATTGTATTAGAGTTAGGCTGTGTTTCTCATTTCCCTTTGAAGCTCTGCTGTACAAGGGATTCTTGGGATGTGCTTTATTTTTTTAAAAAAAGTACAAAKAGGATTTGTCTCTGCTCTTCTTCAGTGCTAGTACGAACTTTGCAAATGAAGAGAAATCCAATGGTAATTACTGTCAAATTTTTTAATTTGGTTACGCTGTTTATATTTGCCTAGTAGCATGTTTGTATTTTATACATCAGAGCAGACCACAAGAGGAAAACCTGTGAATGAATTCAACAATCAAAGGAGCTACAGGAAAATATTTCAATACATGCTTTCTTCCTTTGTAAATTTTACAAAAGAAATCTGTCCTAAGCTTCACTGTAGCAAATGCTTTAGAATCTTTTCTGCATTGTTTTATCCTTCCTGCTTCCAAAGCAAGGAATCTTTGTGACACTCTGCAGTAAGCCTGTGACTGGGCACACAAAGAATGACTTGGAAACTTTCCAAAGAAAGACCTCCTTCTGCAAGACACAGGTCAGTATTAATTATAAATTGCAATTGTCATAGAATGATCTGTCATACGCTATGATAGTTATTATCTATGTCATGCTACATCTGCATTATTCTTTCATCCTGTGTACAGGATAGGCTGGGGGAAATCACGTGCCCAAATTCATTAAACAGTAAATCTTTATCCTAGAATATTATTTTTCTGCACTAACAGCTATGGTTTTTAATACTAACAACATCTGATTCCCCAGAAGCATGATTCATTTGACAGATCTAATAACTAGGAAGTGTAAGATTTCACCATACCTTGTAATTTTGTTTGTGGGACTTGTCAGGAAGTCTCATGCTTTGAATTTGGACTGTATCCATTATTCTACTTTAATACTGAAGTCCTAATAGCCAGAAGAGAAAAAAAAGTTGGGAGAACAAAGTACAAATCTAGGCGTTGACCAGGCAAGACCATGGTGATTTGTCAGAGAGACCAAGCCTTTCTCATACTGCTCCGCACAACAATCGTTCTTGGATTGCTCAGAGGGACCAGTCTTCACTGGCTCCCCATCCACTGGATTGCATCCAGCCTCAAACAAACTTTCACAAACAAGGGCTTGGGACTCTTTACACCTCTTACAAGTCCTACTGCACTAGGAGACAACCCATATGCATTAAGGCATTCACATGAGGAGATAAGGAATATAGCTTATTTATTTGCTTTAACAGAAAAGCAAAATATGTCAGGGCCTTGTTTGATTTAACCTCCCCCCCCCTTATTAAAAAGAACCAGTAGGTGATATATTGACATCCCTAGTCATAACAGTTTTGCCTAAATAAGGTCTAAATATTGGCAAATACTTCAGTCTTACAGAAGGGTAGAAAAACACACACTTTGCTAGGGAAAAAAAAAAGGTAAAACAAACTTTTCTCAGCATTATGATGAGCTCATCCCTGTCCAAGGAGAATTAAAAGCTATTCTGTTGATTTAAATAGAAGCAGGATCAGGTCCTTTGTATCAGGGACTGCTTCACAGCCTAGAACAGAGCAACTAGGGAATGTTATGAATATTTTACGATTTCTACTGATATTTGTACCAGTGCATTCAGGGAGAAGTCTCAGTGCAGAGGAGACTGCATTACCTAAATTAAAACTGGGTGGATCATTTATAAATGTGAAAGTAAATACCAGGTAATCAAGTTATTACATAAGAAAATCCAGCAAGGATTGCATGAGCACTGCAGAACATATTTCAAACAACTTGACTTGGCAACAGCATCAGAATTTAAAGAAACTGAAGAAAGGGGACAGGTGCATTTCTCACACTGCACCCATCCTGAGCCTCTGAGTTTGGGTTCTCCTGTCATCCCRATCAGAGGTGGGACTCAGGGGCATGATGGCTCCTTTCCATTCTGTGAATCCCCATTTTGTTTCCAAGAAACCTTGGCCTTGGGGCCAGGGTCAAATGTTGATTTACATCAACATTTTTTCTGAAAATTGGTCRTGGATCACATACCCAGGAGATTCAGACCCAGGAGACTGAAAGCTTCCAACCAGTTAAGACATAGCCAAAGAAAGTCAGATCCTAAAGCTCTTTTTTGGGTAAACTTCCACTGACTTCATGGTGAATAGTCCTCCCTGGATGTCAATGCCTGATCCAGCTCACCACATGATGTAAAAGTAAAATGCTAATCTTAGTCTGCTTTGGAAAAGCCAGCATCAGCATGAGGTTTGTGAGATATCTAATTCAGAATATTCCCAAGGAGGCAAACATAAGATCTCTGAACTCTTGAAAAATACTAGTTTGACCCAGGATTCCAGGGATTTGAAATACAAAGACACTTTTATTAGTAGATGCTTCAACCACATAGAGAGTAACCTATCATTTCAATATTTACAAACTCTTTTTGCAAAGCTGAGTAAGCTGATACTTAAAATACTTACTACATAAGTAGTCAAGGGGGTTACTATCTTGTCCCCATTGGAGGTGGTGGAAGTTATTCCATGGAACTATCTTAAACAATGTGTTCAACAGAATATACAGTTGAGTGTTTAATGCCAAGGAGGAACAGTGGCCCATGAGAAGTTTTGAGAGCTGGCAGTGGTTCAGTGCTCTGTGAAGTCTGCCCACTGGTGCTCAGCAGCATAGGGAGTTCTCTTTGTCTTATTTCACATACAATGTGATGTAAAGAACAGCCTTTTCTGAGTCTACCTCAAACTAATTCCAGCATAATTCTCTTTTGAGCTTATGAAATAAAACCTCTTTTTATTCCAACTAGCCAAATATTCACTGCAAACAACTAGAATTATAAAATTTTGAATTATAATGAGAAAGTCTGTAGAAAAGACTAAGGTAGGTGAAATGGTATTAAAATGATCTTCTCAAGAATCAGTACAAAGATAATATATTTTACAGGCTGACATGGGGATTGTTAGAATCCAGTAGGTTTAGTGTAGGAGGACAGTGTCATTATAGATTGTTTAAATCAACAACTTCAGAAGCTGTTATAGCCTTAGTCATTGCAAATAGCACAGTTATTTTTCAYTGTTGAAGGTCTAATCCTATCAGGCGCCAAGAATTTCCTATTTAATGTACCCAGTGATATTGTTTCTGGCTCCTGCCTTCATAAATTTTAATTAAAAAATGGGAAAAGGAATAAATGTAGCTTGCAGTTATACATTGTTCAAATATATGAAATTTCACTGGAAGAGCAGTAAAGAAAGCAATCTTTTTATATCCCTTCACAATCCTTCAGAAATACCATGCATTTATTCAATTATTGGATATCACATAACACAATCCGTAGTTGTAGCTACTGGGTGGCAAATCTTAACACATCTTTACTGGGCCACGTTTGCAGATGGCAAATGAAAGGTTCAATTCAGCAATCTTACTGATGCAAATAATTCTTATTTTTGCATCTCTTCTCACTGATTTCAAACCCTTATTTATATGAATATTTCCATTGCCCTCACTGGTACTGTGAGAGTAAGAGTTTCCAGCATCAATCTTAAAACTAATTTTTTTTTTTCACAAACAGATGCCATAAATTTTACTGAGTAAATTAGCAATTATAGACTGCTAAAAGGATATGTGTTAAATGATTGTTCATTGGCACCAGAATTATTTCTTACTTTTCTTTTTCCTGTGTAAAACCTAAGGACTACTTTGTGTTCCAGTCCTCAAGAGCTTAAAATTTAAGTGTAATAGAGAAAAAAAAAGAACATTATCTATAATAATCATGGTGATATATAGTTATCATAGAGAAGATAGAATAGACAAAGAAACAATAAGACCATCTTGATCAAGATGGTAAACCAATGCAAACACCAGTAGCAGCATTTGTCTTAACTAACTTCTGCTGYATAAAAGTTAGGCAATTGGTTGCTCATTTGGGCTGTTGCCATAGTCCATGGAGAGAGACAAATATATAAAGTGGACCATACATTCAACCTATTTCAGAATGTGATGAATTGCTTTCTGGATGTGTGCGTGTCTACTGACTGCAGAAGACGCCTAGAAAACTAGTCTACATTCACTGCTTAAATGCCTTTTAGATGGCTAAATTAGGTGAGAGAACCCAGCCCAGCTGCCTTGCAAAAGTCAGTTTATACATAAATGTGGAGGTGAGTTTTAAGAGAGGATTTAAGGGCAATAAATCAGTTAGATCATCAGCACAAGAAACAAGTCTTTAAATGTGTTTGTGAATGTTGTATCTTTGATCAATAGATCAGAGGTGGAATACGTTAAGTGTATTTTCACACAATATCTCTCTCCCTGTACATTCTTGCCATTTAAAAGCTATATTTTGGCCGTTAAAGCTGTTTTCTTCCTCCTTGTTGCTGTGTGCAAGGCCTACCCAGCTAGGAAGAGAAACTGGGCTATACAGAGAGAAAATTAAACCGGTGGCAAGGTGCTCCCAGATGCTCAGAGAAAAAGCTGAAAAAAGGTGCAGTTACATAGGATACAATGTAT
Source organism: Apteryx rowi (assembly GCF_003343035.1). Lineage (NCBI taxonomy): Eukaryota > Metazoa > Chordata > Aves > Apterygiformes > Apterygidae > Apteryx > Apteryx rowi. The sequence goes on from NW_020447619.1 coordinate 194,897, forward strand.
AACAAGAGTAGGGGAATGACTTTCAAAAAGTATTTAAATGGAGAGTGAAAACCAGACAGTGGAAAAATGGTTAAGGGTAGAAATAAGCAGAACTATGCTAGATAAACATTATCTCCGAAGGGCAACAGTTTTCAGAAATGTCCATTGATTTCACAGGTCTCCACACAGCTAACAAAATAAACACTGGATGTTTGTGAAATTTTGGGTCAAAAATAATTCTTGTATGAGGTTTTCAAGCCCTTTTATTCATTAGTTTTATTGAAGAAAACCGTAGATAAACACAGGAAAAATATGTGAAATCTCTAATTATATTTAGAGGAAGAGAAAATAATAGCCTAAGTTATATGTTGTTTTGTCAGCTGAGATGTATTTATATTTCCATTACATTGTTTAATATTTTTTGCAGTTTACTTGGTGTAGTTACAAGATCTTTAAAGAAGCTAAATTTAAAAAGAAATTAAAAATTTTATGTAGTTTAAAGGAAATASTCAATCATAATTTTTAGTATAATTTTATTATATAAATAATAAGTTAATAATAGAATCATATTATATGAAAATATTACATAAACAGTTGTCCTATTTACAGCAAGTTAAATCCATAATGCTATGATAGTCAGCAAGGAGCCAGTCCTGGAGGCTATGGACTCAGCAAGAGAGCAGATAAATCAAAGTAAAGAGGACTGCCAAACTTGTACGTGACATTGAAATGATCCTGGATACCCTTCAGGTCTTAAATCTATTTTTGTGTTTGCAAAAGCATCTTGATATTAGAACGACTCCAGTAATTCTTTCTCTCAATGCCAACCTGTTAATATTACTGAACAATAATAAACCTTCTGTCGATCTATAAAATGCTTCAGACACCTTGTAATTTTTTCCACTTTGACTTTTCCCCCAGTGCTGATAAAAACATCTTTCCCACAAGCACTAGTGTCTGGATCAATGGTAGCAAATTTTCAGACAAAAGTTGGTGAGGAAAAAAAATCTCAGCAGTCTGATGCTTTCTTGATCCAGTGACACATTCAATTTGTTTTCTGGATGTGACTCCAAATTAGACATAACAACTGAATCTAATATTCACATGTTTATGAATTCTTCTATTAAAATATATAGACTGTTGTTACAGTCAAGTTTGCCTGTCTAAGTTAGTAGTGAAATACTTCATCATAAAGTCCTGCTGTAGTTTCAGAACAGTGCTGGCACAGCTTAGAAAATTTTACTATAGTGATCCTTGAGAAACAGCCCTTTTTCTTGCTCTGTACGCCCTGGCAGTTTAGCTCCAGTCCTACTGTTGGAGCAAGAGCTCCTCTCACGCACTTGTGCTGTGGATGGGGAACCCGGACTCCTTCCCCACGCTGATGCCATGAGTGCCTTTGTGCAACTACTGGAGGGCTCAGGCTTTGCAGAAAGAGCTCCTTGCTCAGTTATGAATCTCATCATCTTCCAAAGAACACCGGAACAAGGCAAAAATGCAAAGCTGATCCTTCTTCCCCAAATGTTCATTAACTGAGGGAAAGAAAATTCTGTTTTTCTGTTCAGCTCCAACACTTGAAAATAACTAACTTCATAACTGTCACTTTAATTTTAGCTCTCCCTCTAGCAATCTTGGGCATTGCCACTTCAAGGGAGAGCCTGGAAAACAGCCCAGTGCAAAGCCAGTTCTGTTAAATCCCATGGTTTGGTGCATGTCCATCCCACAGGGTGCAGTGGAGATACTCAAGGTAGCTTTACACAAGCTGGATCAGCTATCAGATACAGTCTGTGATAACACAGAGCCAGTCAGCAGAGGTTAATTTAACGTGGCAGCGGCTTGCTCTGCGGGCCTGGACCCTTGCTGTGAGGCCTTGGTGCCACCCTYGGTGAGTGGCTCCCTGCCCTTGTTGTGCGGCCAGCCCTTGATGTGTCTTCGCATCAACAGCCTCTGTTCCCCAGTTTGCTCTTCAGTTGGCAGGGCAAAGTCTCCCACCGGGTTCAGTGGGTTTCTGCTCCCCACATGGCAATGCTGCTGTTCTTGTCAGCCAGAGACTTCCCGTAGATGAGTCTCTGTTCAAGGCAACTATATAATATTCACAAGGAGAGGAGCCTGAACTGCAACCAGAAAAGATTAAGAGATGATCCACCACATGAGACTGGACACAGGTCAGCTGCACAAGGGGACAGGACACAGGAGCAGGAGGAAGAGGAAGAAAACCTGGAGAGAAAAGAGAAAGGCAGAGTGGTTCTTCAAGCACCACCAGAAGATGAATGAACATGATTGGAAACATCAAAAAAGAGCAGTTCCTTCTTTAGCCTTGAGGTCACCCATTAAGGGCAATCAGCACATATGTCAGCTTCAGTTCACTCACGAACACCTCTGACACGCTCTGCTGCAGGAAATACAACTCTTTGCCATGGCAGTTCATGTGCTAGACGAGCTAAACCTATGCCTGAACTTTCATACTGAAAAATACTGGGGAAAGAACAGGTAGAGCTCTGCATGCATCTATACTGCCGCGCATGCTTTTGCTGCTTGCTAGCAAGCAGATAAAGTCTGCAATGATATTTAAAAGTGCATGGTTTTGACTTCTGTTGTGTTTGCTAATAAGTTGTTTTGGCTTTGCTATATATTGCTATGAGAAAGAAGGAAGAGTAGGAAAACTGGCTGCAAAATTTTAACAATATCAAACTCTTGGAATTACATAAAAGCAACAGGAAATAAACGGACACAGACACTGCAACAGCACCCAGTCTCATTTCCCCCGTCGTGATGGCATCCCATTTCCTCAAGATCATCTTCCYGCATGATGCAAGAGTATGAGCACAGACGACATGCCTTATTTCCCTTTGCTTATCTGCACGCAGCTTCAGAGCTGAGTGCTATACTTGCTAGGTGCTAGCCAGAGGAATGTCCACCAAGGTAGCAATTCCCAGCCCTGTTCCTAGTCTCTCAGTGCCTGTTACCATTTCAGGAACATTGATAACCTTCTCTTTCCCCCCCTTTCCCTTTATTCCCAGACCTTTGGTATAAAGTATCTTATAGATCCCTACTACTGCAGCACTAGCAGGGGATAGATCAACACCAAATCGGCTATGAATCTGTAGCAGCTGGCTAGAGTAATCACATTTTGGTCTGTAAAAGCAGTTCCTTTCTGGGTCTTACTTGGCCACAAGTTCCTTGCTAACACTGAAGAAAAGGGCTGAAATGCAACAGAAATCCAGGAACCACTCCTGCCCCCGGTGTGGCTTATGGTTGAAGAAGAGAACAAAAGTCTCTCAGTATAGCTGATCAGGACCCTAGGTCAAGGCATGGCCACAGAGACAAATTTCCACTCGTCTGTCCTGTCTCACCTGGAGATATCCTCTATATCACAGCTTTTATCCTTGCTTGGTAGCTGGATAGTTTCACTGTAGTATCATAATCAGTATAAATTCTGCATGTCAGCTTAGATTTTTTTATGGGTTCTTTTTTCTCCGGAGGTCCCTTTAGGGACCTGCTCACCAAGATTGAGGAGCCTTCCAGGGCAGATAATGGTACACTATGTGCTTGTGGCATCACAGAGTGTCAAAGTAAATATCACAAATGTAGCAACAGCCAATGCAGGAATGCCAAAACTAGGGCTTCATTTACACTGAACATTTTACCCTACCATTCAAGTAAAAAAGAAGAAAAAAAAATGCTCCTGTTAGGAGGGTCATGGCCTGCTAACTCATGCATAAGTAATTACAAAGCCATAGTCTAGTGCAATGCATGAGAAGAAATCAAACATAGGTCTTAATATATGCCAAACATACTAACTCCTGCCTATGTATAGATAATGAATAAAACTCTAGTTAGCTTTATTTAGTTCCATTTCACTCGACTCTTACAGGGTCCTTAAGCTATTTTATGTAAACTAAATCAGACTTCTCTTAAACAGGAACATAGAGCTGGGTCATGTAGTCTAGTTCTCTGTTATCACAGGCAACTACATCTTGTAATCCCTCTTATAGTTGCTGATCAATCTTCATTCTTCAAAACAGTTTGAAGGTTTTTCTCCCACTACTCTTATAAAGAAAGCTAAATACATATACATACATGCATGCTAGCAAAGTTCTGATTTCCCTGTGTAAGCCAAATTCTACTTTTTTTTTGTGGGCTCAATGCCATTATATCTGATTGCTTTGGAATGCTGTGGGTTAGATACAATTGTTCCAAAAAAACATGAAGAAAAACCATGTGTACTCATTAGCAAAAAAGATCATCATGACAGATTGTTCTCCATATGTAGAATTTCTGTACAGTAGTCTTGCTATTAACATGATGCATGAAAAATGTGTCACTTTCTAATGACAAGTTTCATCTTATATAATATCTTATTAATCATAAAGACATGAGAAAGGTTATTTCATTTATCCTTATTCCATCAGGAATGACCTGTCATAATTTTAATGTGTTATATTTATTGCTTTAGTGTTACTGTATTTATTGATATAATTATAAAGCATGGACATTACATAGTGGTTGGAACCAACTGAAATTAAACGGGCCAGAATAATTAGCCTATAATTGATGTCATGAAGCTCAGACAATTCTCCATACTTCAGACGTTTACCTCCAGCTGTTTTCTAACCTACTATATATGAGAACAGGGAAGTATGTATTAGCAAGTCGAAGAAGTCAATTAAATCTTGCAATGCAAATGCCAGAATTTACTTATAGTTAATTAAGCCTTAATAAATAATTTAAAGTAAATCAATCATTTTCGAATCATTAGCTATATTGAAATATTAGTCAAATAATTCCTTCAGCTTTCTTCCCTGATATTTGAATTCAGTTTTTCAGATACAGTGGCTGAGAAAAGCAAATAAACAAACTGAGTTTTGGTTGCTTTGTGGAATTATTGTGTAGAACAGCTTTTTGCCAACAAGAATTGAAATATATCACAGTGATGTGGAGAAATACATCTGTTTCCATATTGAAACTATTGATCATGATTAATTATGAAGCATTTTGTGGAAAAATACAGAATACAATGGGCATATTACAGAATTTTTCCATGGCAACCAATTCAGAAATGCAATTGACCTATGTGTTTGATTATCAGTGCGTGTCTTTTAAAGCCTAAACAAAGGTTTCTCTAAATGGACATCAGTTTTGAGGTATTTTATCCTTATTAATTTTATTTTCTTTTGATTAGCGTACCTATCTAGTGTACCTAGATAAATACATAAAAAAGTCACTGTACCAAGAGATGATTTCATTTAACTTTCATTAAAGTTCTTAGATAAAACACTAAAGAGCATCAAGGATAATTTTACCACATTAATTAATCTACTTTATCACAGTGTGCCTCCAATACAAGAATTTATTGTTTTCTGGATGATTGCATTTATCTGCTGTAATAAATCACTTTTTGATATTACAGAATAAGATTTTATGGTGCCATTAATTATGTACTTTAGCTGGAAGCATTTTTGCATGAGTTTTAGAGAGATCTGTGACAACAGTGAAGAACTATGTTAATCATATACAGAAGTATTTTGTAAGGAACTTGTTAGAAATTCCAAATTTTATATGCAATTGTCTGAAAGGACTTGACATGTACATGTACTTTTAGCCTCTATTTTTAAAGAAAACTCCCCGACAATAGCATGAAACAAAGCAAAACACACTGTCTGTTTAGGAATGGCTACATCCTGCTAACCACTGTGCTACCTAAGTACTTTCACTGCTATTTACTATTTTAATAACGGTATTTTTTTTAATAACAGATTTTAGGGAAAAGATCCTTATTGAACACAATGGTGGCAAAAACTACAACAGCAGAAGGCAAAAAGGATCTGTCAGTTTATCTACCAAAGTCTCACAGTGCTTAAGTAAATCTTGTGAATTTGCAGACTCAGCTCATGATTTGTTTGTTTTTTAATTACAGGCTGGTAATACTTTAATACTACAGAGAGCCCCTATATTTCATGCTAAAATATCCGATTCTCTCAGGCAGCAGCCTGGCCAAAATTGGCCTTGTGGAGCAATTGATATCTTGCCAGAAAAGGCATGAGACTACATTTACTAGCAATACACTGTGGAGGACACATATTCAAAAGACTTGTTAATCTTATTGGTTATGAAACAATCCTGAAGTTCTTTATGCAGCCTCACTACAATTTGTTGGAGTTTTATTTGAATAGAGACTGATCCCACATTGATTTCTCCCATGAAGAAATAAATAGTTTGGGTTGTCTTTTGGAATTTCCTCTGTATTGCCCTAAGAACTGCCCTTATTTCAGGAAGACAACGCAGAAACCATCCTCAGGAAGGCTGTCCAGCAAGGAAACCAGAGCAAACAACCAAAGAAAAACAAATAAAAAGCCTCACATAGAGCTTTAGTTCTTTGTCACACACACTAAAGAAGAAGTATGGAAGAAGGATCAGAGAGGCCGTGAAGACATCCAAAGCTTTCACTACTGCTACTATTTTAAGAAGGAAATAGATACTCAGATGATAGGTGACCAAAGCAGTGGTGCTGCCTGGAAGGGTTGCTCTTACTAGTCATTGCTCCCAGGTTGCTCTGCGACCCAGGCAGGCTGTGTGATATTAGCCTGGGAAAGCCAGCAGGAAGGAAGGGTAGGAGCACTTCACACACAAGCTGGCTGCTTTTGCATTTCTTTTATCTTGTCCATGACCAGCTCTGATGTGCCTGTTATGTATGTGTGGTTTCCTAAACATCCTATTTTGTAGCTGGTACTAATTCAGTCCCAGCAATGTTTTATTTGGCTGGGATTCACTTTGAACAAAGCCTTTCAGGAAACTCCTCCAACTGGCCATTGTGTTCTGAGGCCTTCTGGTACCAAAGACTCAAAATCCCAGGCAAATTCTTTTTATTTAATTATTGAAAATTAATTATGAAAAGGCAGTATCTGACAATGCAGGAAGCAATGTAGGGTTGAGATGAGAACACAGCTAGATCTGTTGATGTTCAACAGTAAAATTTTTGGTGAAAAGTGAATTCGTTGGATAATTCCAAAGCTATAAAATACACAGATTCCTTCCTCTGTGTCATCTCATTTACTTGGCATCACTGAAGTCAAGTGAAAAAATCCTTTTGACCTTACTGGCCCTACATATTACAGGAAAGATCCATGCAATGTTTAGAGATTCTCACATATTTCTATGCATTTGGATTATCCAGGACTCAAAGTTTCTCTTCTGAATATGCATTACTGATTTTCTTCTATTCAGTACAGATCTCTAGGACTACTGGGACCTTCTTAATGAACTCAGTATTTTAAAGGTGTTTGTTATCCACTAATAAATTTGCATATTAATCTAACCAAATGTACATTCTGATTCATACATATCAGGATATAACACAGGAAGTGCAGTGGGTGTCTATCAGTGATAAAAGGCAGAATAGGTAATATTTCTAGTACAGACCACCAGTCAGAGGAAAGAGTCTGTATAATCTTCTCAAACATATATGAATTATCAAAAAAACACAGGTTTAGATTTACATTAAGAACATTCACAAAAGAGGCTTTTTCAAAACTATGATGCATGCATTACCAATTGCAAGATATTGGCATAGAGACTTTAGAAATAGCTCCTGAATTCTAGGAAAATCTCTTTCCCAGGAATAGCATCTTGTAGCTTGTACAGTTACCACAGTAACTTCTTGGTTTTACTCAGAGAGTCTCAGCAGAGTATCACCAGGGAAAAAATAAAATTGGCTTTTTCATTTTTTTTTTCATGAAGAAGAGATTTTTCAGACCTTAGCCAGATTTCTCAAAATTTAGTGAAATTTTTTTGGAAACCCAGTAGGATTTTTCTGCTGCTTTCAGACAAAGGGCATAACAACAAATTGTATTTTCTTACTAATACCAACTACTCTGTATATCTATAACAACAAAGACTTCATATTCTTATGAAAACGTGAGACATTGAACAAAGCCTGTGCACAACCTCTGCAACAGTCTCATTTTGCCATCACTTATGCTTATGATATAATGAATTTAACTTCTTAATCTGATAATTATGGAGAAAAGTAATTATCCCTCCAGAATAGTTTGAAGCGACTTTTCACTATTGGCTTGAATTGGAAATCTCACAACACCTCTTCTCCAATATTTCTGAAATTTTGGCTGCCTCATTTCATTTAAAGAATACAGCTAGTATTTGAGGGCAAAAGTAATAKCTGCCTGTCTGGAAAAATTCACACAAGGACCAGATCTTCATCTGGTGTTAATGAATCTGGAAGTTTAAGTTTCATAGAAATAAAGTGATACTAACCAGATGAAGATTTGGCTCAGGCAATTTTGTATATTAACTTGTCATCCATTTTTTGAAACTTTCCCAAATATTTCTGTTGACCCATGAAATCTGCTCAATGGCTTCTTCTTGCACAGAATTTATTTGCTCCTTTGGCTCCTTTGAGTTACTCCTTGCTAACAGGAAGTGTTTATAATATGTCAGGGAGATTAGCACTAGATCAAGTAGTATCGTGAACTTAAGAATCCTGAAAAGCATCATGGTTCAGACATCTTTGTCTACAGGACAGGATTCTCCACTCCTACCAATCTGCCCTTACAGAAGGGTAGGGAGAAAATGGATAAGCAGCACCTTTGTTTCTCTTTCTTTCTGCCTCTGCTGAAGCTCTCTTAGACAAGTTAAAGCTGCTATAGATTTCCAATGTGGTTTGACTGCAGCAGTTCCCAGCAGACCTCTCATGCAGTGAAGTGTATCTGGAGCACACTAGCACTCCAGCCTGATCTGTGTGACCTGGCCACCACGTTCCTAAGCTGCAGGACAGAAGAGTTGGTGTTAATCTATTATGCTGCTCTGCCCCATCTGTGGATCTCTCTGAAAGCAGGCAACATCCCCATTGCCAATCTTACATGAACTACTCTTCTGAAGCAACATGAAGGCTATAGACCATAGAAGATCCAGTTCACAAAGGTTGCAATGACTACAGATGGTAAATGTCAGCAAAGAATCATGCCTCTAGCCTTCTAATCATTTGACAGTTACTAACCAACTTCTTCCTAATGATTTTATTTTTGAGTTACAAGCTCAAGATCAAAGATTTCAAGGTGATGGTACAGGATTGGATGGCAGTGATGAATTTAAGAAATTTATCATCATGAGGTTATGTGCAGTTTAGAATATTTATTCAGATGATTCCAAAAATAGATGGAGTCTTAAAATAACTGTAGAAATCAAAAGCAGTCAGTGTATCATCTTACTACTGTCAGATTCTAAAAAGCATATGTACTCAGAGTTTAGGAGATCCTTATTGCTTTTCTGTATTATGAATTCTTGATATCTTTGTTAAATATCCTTAGAGCCATACTTTATGTGGTTCTGAAGGAATATGCTGTGTCTGCATAGTTTCTGTACAAAGCATAGGATTAGATAAAGTCTTTAAGTACTGACATTAATAATGCTATGAACAATTGAAGYATTAAATCAAGACATAGAGGATATTCCGTATGGCCTTATGCCATTTATACTGGAGGACACAACCGCAGAGTAAAAGTCCAAAATATTGACAGAAGTGGGGAATCTGAATGGTTTCCAGACCATCTTTTCCAGCTGCAGATCCTCATGTTGTGACTTTTGAGGCCTAAAAAAAATTCCACTCTCTGTGCAGATCCTTTGTGACCCATGCCAAGGCAAAATGTCACTTAGTAAAGTGTGGAGAATGATCTAGATTTCTACATGCCAAGATACAGATAATTAATTTTAATCTCTCCCAAATGATGGTTAGAAAAGAGCAATGTACTTCCAGTTATTTTTGGCATTCAAGTACCGAAGAACTAGGGGAAAAAAGCAAAAAACAAATGACTGGAGACTGGGGAAAAAAAAAGCTTTATCTTTTTACTGAAATAAAGAATAGCCACAGTCAGGAACTGTCTGAGAGGAAGTAGGCATTTTCCTTTAAATGGCAAAATAAAATAAGCTTGTTGAACACAATAAACTGCTAAGATGGGGCATTCATGCCTTCCACTGAAGGCTTGTGTCAAACACAGCAAAGAGCTCTTTTAGGGACCATAGAGACATTTAATACTGCCCCATGTGCCCTGAGCTTTAAGTTACTTCTCTCCTCACTGACTTCCATTTATATTACCTTGGACTTAGTCTTTGATCTACAAACGCAGATTATTCTCTCTGGACAGCATCTTGAGTGCATTAGTATTATTCCTTTTTACTTCACTGAAACCACCAGTGGGTACCTGAACTATCTAATTGCAATTGCCTGCTTTTCCTAAGGCTGAGTTCTTACTCAGGCAATTCCGTAAAGTGAAGGCAATTCTCTCTCTTCTTAGGCCAACTGCTGGGTGTCTCCCCTCATTTTTTACTATTGAGAATCAGTCAGGGCTGCTAGGACACTTTAAAGATTATAGAAAACAATTGTTTTGTATGTATTTTTGCAAGAATGTTTTCTGTGGAAAACACAAGGCACATCATTAAGGCAAATGGCAGACTTAGTCACAAGGGCCAATTTAAGTTTGAAGGTTAGTCCCTCTAGAGTCCTATCACTCTCCACTGCTTATAAGGGGACCAAAGGCAGCTACAGCCCCAACACAGGCATGTTGGTTATATATAACCTATAGTGAGACAAGATGATTTCAGGCCTTGCTGCTTAGCTTACACACATCTATGAAAGCAAGTTCTTCTTGTCCAGCTTTTATCAGTGTTTCTGTCAGATCATAAGGATCTCAGAGAATGTTATAGATGTTTTTATGGGAGGAATATTTTTTTACAGAGAAAACTGAAGTGAAAGGTGGACTGTGAAAGCAAACAAGGTGCCTCTATTTCACTCCTATGTCCTCCACCAAGTTCCTGCCTTCTTTGCTTCACCCAACAAGCACAGAGAGCCCCAAAGAAGATCACTGGCCTCTTTCCCACTGGTGTTATCTGGAATGGGGGACACGCACATTACAATCTGTGCAGGGTTTTTCACCTTCCTTAGTGGGGAAATGCATGTGCTCTCTAACCTGTGCTTTGTCTTGTACACAAAAGCCACACAAAAGGCAGCCCAGCCTAGCTGGCTAAAACTGCTATATATTCAAGCAGGATGCAAGCTGGCTGGTGGAAGCCCAGAGAGTGAGGGGAGTGCAAAGGTGGTCTGGCTCTGTTGAGTGAAGCTGACAGCAAATTTGATAGTCTCTGTCTTATTCTAACCACTAACCATTGCTGCTTTTGGCCAAGTGCTTAGAGAAGCCAGAATCTTTAACCAAATTTTATTTCTTCTCAAAGTTTCCATCAGACTGGTTTATACATCTTTTGATCATTTTAATGGGTGGAATACATCCCTCACTGCTTCTCATTAGCACAGACTGGTGCCATTTGCATGCAGTATCACCAACACCAACCACTGAGAGTAATGAATAAGAGCCCAAACATCATGAGACTGACTAAAAAGGATGACATTCTAAAATAACATAGGGAGGTCCTTTTCACTACACTTCAGATGTTGGAAATTTAGGGTTTGTATTTCCACTGCTTTTCCACCATCTTACAGCCTAGAAATACTCTGTTGAACTGAAAGCTGGGATTTACATACTTCTGAGTACTGGTACTTTACAGTTTCTGTCAGATATCACAGTAAAGCCCTGGGAACTGATAATGTCATGCAAATGCCACTTAAATAGTTACCTTACACCTGCAAATAAAGTTAAGGAAATGAACTCAACAGTAGCATTTCTTGCTATTTTTAAATAATTGAAGTATTTAACACATATCATGGACCACATTTTAATTGATGCAAGACCTGCCTTGGATGTTATATTTCTACAGATTATTATTGCATCTGGATGCAAAAACATGGATGGTTTGATCCTGACTCTCTGGCCATGTATGTGCCTACAAGCAACCAGTATACATCCAAAATCTTTTTTCGTGTGCAAAATAAAATACATGTCCATGAAAGGCAGTAGCAGAGCATGTGAATGTTTTAGAAAACTAGACTAGCATGCTCAGTGTTGTAAAGTCAACACTGTAGTAAGAACTGTACCTTTTGCATTTCCTAACCAATGTATTCACATTTGTAAACAATATTACATACATGAAAGWTTTGTTTTTCTTTAATTAAGTAACAAATTCTATAACTGAAACCTACTGCTTGGATTAGAAACAGTACTTTCAGTGTCTAAATTTATATACATGTTTTCCTCTTCTTCATATTTCACATCTTCTAAATATATAGGTCTCCTTCTGCTACTCCAAACTTGCAATACTACTCCATTCTTTTCAACTCTGCCCTGGAAAAGTTCCAGAAAATCTGGCTACAACTTTCTTCGTTTTGATCTATCTGATTCAGAATTGGTCTAAACCAAACAAGCTTCCATTAAGTGCCATTAGCTTCTATTAAATTGTCATTAGCAATGCTGAATCTCCAGGCCTGTTCTACTGAAAGACTTATAAAGGCCAAGAAATTCCACTTAATTTCAAGTTTTCTGTTCTAAATGGTTCCATTGTAGTTCTCATTTGGATCTTTGTCACCCTCTAGTGTCATGACAATAGAAGCCAGAAGAAAAAAAGGCAAGTTGCAGTGTGAAGAGCAGTTAAAAGCTGCCCACAAACCTTTACGATTATTACTACAGAAATAACCAGGATATAGACAATAGATATATAGAGTACAGTCATGTGATGGCGTTATACATAACAAAGAATCAAGAGTCAGCTGTCACTGTGGATTAAGAGGCTAAAATCATCTATATTGTTACCGAGGCCACGGGGCCTTAGCAGCAAACTTCCTGCAGCTGTGTCACAACATGGGTCTGCTGTTGCCAAGCATGAGTGGCAGTGACACTGTGCAAAGTGCCTGTCAAACCTCTCCGTGCCAGTGATGACTTATCGGAGGCTCATAAAGACCTTTTTGAAGAGCAAATGTTTTTGCATTTGAAAGGCAGTGACATCTATTCAGCAGACTCCTGCTGACAGTGATTAACACAAGCTCTCCTGAATGCCTCAGATTACAGTTTAGATCCTGGCCAAATGTTTCCCTTCTAGCACAGGATAATATTGTCCCAGTCTAATTTAGGTGAAAGTGAATAAATCCTGGGTCCTACTTTTCCCTCCCAGTCCTCTATAATAACAAGAGCTAAACAATCTTCTTGATGTGCCTCAGCACATCTCAGTTTCTTTCTATCTGTTCATTACCTTCTGTCTCTGACCCTGTCCAAATCATCTGAACTTTCAGTACTCAATGCCAACATTAATGTCACCTCTCATGTCCTCAAACTCTACCTCTCCCCTCTCTGTGCTCATCATTCCAGACATGTTCTTTGAGGGGTTTTTCTCACTGTCCTTTTTCATTATTCTTCCTGCTTCCTCTTAAGTAACCTAGAGGAGTTACTTACATACCCTGTTTTTCCAGAATATATTCTCCATTTCTGCCCTCAGAGCATGCTGCTAGTAAGTACAGCTTGAGCTTGCATTTGTGAAATCCTATCAGAAGAAGAGCCAAGCCTTGCTTTGTGGGTGAATAAGAAGGGGATGAGCACAGCTGGCCCTGGCAGCCAAGAAGAGGCCAAAGGAGTGCAGTGGGTCGGTGAACAGCACCCATCGCTGGTCTGAGGAGCAGGAGGGCTGAGGGCAAAGCTGCCTGGAAAGGGAAGCTCTGTGCTGGGGGCTCTGCAGCTGGGTAGCTCACGTGCGCTGTAGCAGGAGGTGGCTGATGGAAGCTGGGAAGCTGGAAGCAGTGGGAAGCTCAGTCATGGAAAGGAGAGTTGGGGGTGAAAGGGTTTGGATGAAAGGAGCAGAAGGTTTTGTAGCATTTTGCATGCTTTGGCAGCAGATCAGGAGGAATGGGAAGCTCGGGAGTCTTGGTCAGGAAGCAATAAGGTTAGCATGGGAGCTGTCCCCCTGGAGCTCGTCGGCACAGGTAGATCCATTTGACTTTGAGAGCCCATGTGGCAATTAAAATATTTTAGTGTGTATTTTGTAATGCTCTGTTAAACTGAGAATAATTATTAATTGTAAAGAATAACAAAGCTGGTTTCTGCAGGGTGATTGTCCACATTGCAAAACTACCCACAACTGAGCTTGCCTAGCAGCATCTGCCAAAAATAGCGTCAAGACTGAGAGGCATTAGCAGAACCCTGTAGGGATATTTGAACAGCGCATGCCTGCTCTGGCCTTTGCCTGGCTTCCATAGTGCTATCCATTCCCTTCTGTAAGCAAATTAAATTCTTCAGCTAAATATCAGAATCAAATGCATATGGTGAGTCAAAGGGTCAAAAACAGTGAGTTAATTKAATCGTCCCAGTAGTTTCAACTTGATCCTGTTTTTTTTTTTTAATCTTCCTTTAAATGGCACACAGATTTCCTGTCTGTCACTAAACATTTGCCCCATTTCACCCTAGAAACGTTCTGCTGCTCAGTACTGTAGTTTGTCTAGCACTTTGCAATCCTTCAGAAGAAAGAAAAGATTTTAGCTATTTAAAATAAGCACCTGGGAAAATCTGCAAAGTGTAAATTATCTCATACAGAATAATTTGCCACATAAAATTTTGTTTCCCTGGTCTGGCAAATGGTTGATTAAATAGATCACATTTTAAAATATGGTTTGCTATATTGAATGATTATGCATAAGTACATTTTTGGATCTTGATTTCTAGGAACACAAGCACCATTTAGTTAATCCACATCTGTTATGCAGTACATAATGCTGAATGTTTTACTCAGAGTCATGCCAAATTTTTAAGTGATCAACAGAAGCAGTGTCTGCAAACCGAATATACAAGAACATAAATTACAATGACAAAAGACCGGACTTTTAAGAGACCAAACACAGAATCCAAATAAAATTGATGTACTGAGGTTCAGTGCTACAGGAGCTGAGTACCTGATTCACCAAGTTTTGACAGATTTGGAGGCTGCTTCACAGAAGGCAATTGATACTTTGCGGGATGAGACCCACAGAGAAAGAAGTGCAAATGTCTTTAAAGTAGCAGCTGAAACTCATGGATTTAGCAATCTAACAAAACCTTGATACATGAATGGGTTAGAATTTTCCATGGTATTATACTAATTCCTTTGATGTTTACACAGCACTAATTTTAAAATAGTAAATTGATATTTAAAACACCAGGCTCAACAGTGGGACTGTCCGGTTATAAACATTCGAGAAAAATATCACCCTATGATGTGTTGCAGAAATATAAAGGCTAATTATGACACAAAAGGTATGAGTATACTATGTGTGGATTGCAATATGATGTGGTGCTGATAGCATCAGCTATTAGTAAGTTTGCCTGACAGTATGATAAACCCTATATTCTGTTGCCATAACTTAGCAGTACTTAACTGTTGATTTTACTGTTGAAATTTTACATGTTTGAATTTCTACACGCTGCAGCACGTATCTGCTGCAGACCAAATCATCTTTCCTTCCTCCTCTCCCTCCCTCTTTCTCTCCCCATCTCCTGCAAAATCATGGCCAAATTACATTGTTTTGTGTGTGTTCACAACCTTTTCTCTGAAAAGTTTCAGAACTTCACACCTTCGAGAAATGATCTAAAATTTGTAAGGGGACAATTTTTGTGTCATGGATTTTGCTGAGTTTGGTGAAAAGCTTACCAAGTTTGACCAGGGTCCAAGCCTTCGAAAAATCTCCTCACAGGTGCTCAGGAAGAACTTACTAGCTCTTTCCAGTTGAAATTCCAGTTCAACAACATACCCAACCCAGAGCGATCAGAGCTTTTCCTCTAGTTGGAGCTTTGGGATGTTACAGGTTGAGACCAAAAACTTGTTTCTCCTGGRTTTTTATTCCTCTCTCTTCCCCTTCCTCTTCCCCTTTCCCCCTTCACTTCCCCTTCTACCCCTTCCCTTTTCTTCCTGATAGGAACACAGGTACAAATGAATGAAACTGATACACGAGGAGACTGCTGAAAAAAACTGGTAGGAAGAGGAACTGGAGGTTTGTGGGAAGAAAGAAAAACTGGGTCAAGAATTTATGACTGGGAGACATTAGGCAGGGAGGAGGTAGGGAAGAAGGAATGACTAAACAAAGAACTGGGGTTATCAGGACTGGAGCTGAAGATCGTCATGGGAAGTGCCATGAAAATCATGGAACAAATTATATATCTCTGGAAAACCGTTATTTACAAGTGCACAGTGCTCGTTAGCCGCTTGCTAACTCTTCTGAGTGCACCAGTAGTCATTACGTTCTCCCAAGTTCCTCTGCACTTCTTTAATCATGTATATGTTGGGTTACATATTCAAAACTAGAACTCTAGTAACCATGGACATCATTAAACTTTCTGTTTTACTCTCAGATTTACCCTTTGGCCTAAGGAATAGTACACTGGGCCATGGTCCAGGAATTGTAAGTTCTAGCTTCATATGTGATTAATATATGACTTTTTACACTTCACTGTCTTTGTTATTGAGCCCTTTCCTCAGCAACCCACTACAGCTAATATTGGTCTGTATATTTATCATGAGCATACACACTCTGCAGAGGTGTGTCACAGGATTTATATTACTGTAGAGGTCCACACTGCAGCATACAATTACCACTCAAGAAAAGCATTATGACAATATATCTTCTTGGAACCAGGTTCTCAAAAAATGACTTTTAAGACTTTGTGTGTGTGTGTGTGTGTGTGTACAATGCTTTAAATCCAGAAAAAAACAGTTCAGCATAACCTCTAGTTTTCAAATCAGCAACATTTTGACTATTTATAGTCCAAGTGTCTGGCTGAAGTAGGTGAAGACCACACAGCAAGATCCTGAACAGATAAGAACCTAAGTCAGAAGACATTTAGTACTCGGCAGGACTAGGCACTCAATGTGTAAGTTGGACAACACTGGAAACCAAGGCATCCTGGTTCCCAACTCTCTGTTGTAATAACCAGTTACATCACTCTGCCCTCTCCATCATTTTATGATGCATTCCCTTAAGATTGTTGGCTAAACTGATTTCTGGCTTATACAAACACAGATCCCAACTTCAGCTGGCTTTCTACCACCTTCACACAACAGCCAAGTGTTTCTCCCCCATCACAAAATATCACAACACTGTATAACACAGACATGGCTTTACTACTTGGTCTCCTAGCTTTTTCCCCACTGGGCTTGGAAGTAACATGTTTAAAATCTAGCATGTTTAAAATCCCACTAGCATAGCCTGAATCCTTTTCTGAGTAGCAGGCAGTAAGCTCAGAAAAAGACAAGTAAATTCATTTATACTGGTTAAATTAAAAATAGCAGTTATGCTGTGACAAAAGCAGCAGGGGAAATCCCAGCTGGTCTTTTGGAACATTTCAGGCTTACTGCTTCATTGGGTCTGCTGCAGTACCCAGTTACATAACGTAACAAACGGTACTGACACACTCATGTAAGCAGGCATATTGCCAAATATATTTGGTCTATTGAACAACCGTGGTATAAAGATTGAAGACTTACATGATGATCCTTCACATGAACTTCAGCTTTAAACGGCAAAGAAGTGTTTGTGCTGTTCTCCCTAGAGTAACCTAGATTTACTTTTATGAGGCCATCAATATTAATGTTCATGAGGCATTAAAAAAGCTGCTTTCCTCTTCCTCTTACACCACCAAAAATAAATACACAATGAAGCAACTCTGTAATCAATGTGTTCATTAAACCATTTCTTGTTTCTTCTCCCTCCCCCCCCCCCCCCCCACTCCTACCTCTCTTTTCCTGTTTCTCTGAGGGATATCTTTTTGGTTGCTGAACCCTATCTTCACTTTTCTTTCTTATGTTGCCCCTGTTTATGTAGCCTCCTTAGCTTTGGGCTTACATCAACTTTCTCTGCAGTATGCAATCCCATAGTTATACAAATGTCCCCATAATGCTGAATTGGTCACATACATTCCAGATGTCAGATCCAAACTGCTTTGGGTTTTGAGAAGAAAGGGTAGGGCAGAAGCAGAAGCCACTGAAGCAAATACCTCAAGGACTGAGGATTTTCATAAATAGTCCCTATAAAGTCTCCCAGAATCACAAAAATTATTCAGTGTAACACAGTCACTCACCAGAATAGGGTCCCTGCAGACCTGCAGGCTGACTGTTGAACAGGGCATTCCGTCTCTTCTGAACTATAGGTGCTCCACAGATGAAGATGTGCTTTTCAGAGAAGAGTTCCTAAACTTTATCCAAGCAGAGGTTGTGTTTCACTGGAGATTAATTGTTCCACAGAGCTAATGACTCCTCCAGGAATTTTTACCTTTTTTCTGTCTTCAATTTTAACTGCGTTCTTCTTTCAGGCAATCCCTGTTTTAAGAAAGTAAGTAAGCAAAGAAAGCCATTTACTTTCACAGAACACTCTTTAAGGAACCTGTAAAATTCAGAAACTATGCTATATGTTCTTGAGTGCTATCAGTGGTCATCTAATGATTTTCATATCAATATAGATACTGATTTCAACTTGTTGTGGCTGCTCCCCACCATCTGGTAAGTGTGTGTAGTTGACAGCCAGCTTGTGTCAGCAAGCTGGGAAAGGGCCATGGTCCAAGCCATACTATGAAGGCATGTCTATGTAGTCAGGTGGAGACAGCCATGGAATAGCTTAGCTCATTTTCTAAACTGCAAATGGAAGACACATTCAATCCAAAAACTGTTTGGGCTTGCTAATGTGGAACTGTGCCCAAGCTAATAAGTTCTGCTCAGAGGCAGGTTATTCTTTTACATCAAGTTGGCTGGTCCCTTATTTGTGAGGTATATATGCAACAGCTTGAAACAACATAGGTCAACCATTAATACGAACACCCTATCAAACTCCGTGCTGGTTTCTAGACAAAGTCTGGTCAGTAAGTCAGACTTTCTGTTTTCATTTTCACATTCATCCTTCTGAAGATCCCATTAAAGTTTTAAACAAGCATGGGATATATTATGCTTGCATGGCAGAAGTTAAACAAGTGATCACTCTGAGAAGCCAGACTTCTTAATGGTTTGTTTCTCTTTCATATTCACAATGTCTTTCACTTAGCAGGAACAAGAGAAAGGAGAGGCAACTCCTGAAATTCCATTAGTCAAAAAAGCTCCTTTCTCCCTTATAACTATCTAATGTATATATTAATTTTAATTTATAATGGTAATATATCCCACAATACATTTGGGGTTTATCATTTTTGAGCTAAATTTTATAGGTAAATAATTTTTTCATTGCAAGTCTCATTATAGTTATCAAATGTATTGTTATAAGCTCTTAAACCTTGTAAGTATATCAGAATGCTTGGTGTCAGCATTGCATGACCTCACAAAAGCTTTTTCAGGGGATTTGATGCTAACACACTTGTATTTCCCATTCTACACAGATTTCAGTTTAAAAGATTCACATGTTACAAGGCTGTCTGCTTTATTATGCCATTAACAAAACCAGACAACATCTCTGTGTCAGACATAAGCCATTTCATATAGCATCCTACTCTTATTTCTGCTATCAGAACTTAAGTTCTTAATTAGCTAGGATTCTCAGCAATTACTTTCTAATCCCTTTCCTACAATTGCTAAAAATCTATAAAAATACAGGTAACCTTTAGGATTTAGCTTGGGTACAGTCCTGAACTAATGTGTCTAAAATGGTTTCTGGACTGGGCAGAGCTTCACAACCTCCTGCACTGATTGCACACATATAGATCTTAATTAAACAATCTTGCAGGTTGCATCTGATAGTGTTAGCATTTGTCTTCAACAGAAGATGCTTAATATTTTAAATGATCAATGTTACACAGAGATATACTGTCAGCAAAGACTGATGGTTAGGTTGTAGAAGTTGTTTTCGCTGTAGAGTTAATTTGTCTACATTGCTCCTCTCCAGCTATCTTGAACAAGAGCATCTGCAGAAAAAATGCATATCGTATAGCTTTAACTCAAGCTAACTACATAGCAAAGACAACAGAACTATGGTGCTAAAAAGGTTTGAATACTCCCTGTCTCTAGTGGGACTGCTGTGCAAAGAGACAGGTACCATCAGAAATTGATGAATCACATCTCTGGCTTGTACCTTAGGATGGGAGAAATCATGTGGCAAGACCTATTTCTGTCTGCTGTGCATAGAAGGAATGTAGACAGCTACCTTCGTTACACTAGATACCTACTTACAGGTAGCAAAATGGAGCAGGGATGCATCCCATTCAGTAGTAGTGATTAACATTTCAGTGCAAAATTCTTACATGTTTGCCTAGGATATTGGCAACTTTTGACTCACACTTTTGACTTCAGAGATGGTAAGAGTGGTAAAACTGAACTGGTGCAACAGACAGAGACTGAGYGTGCTGCTACTGGACTCCTGCGCAAGGTGCACGCCCACACCATTTCCTCAGGCGCAACTGCTGGCCTCTGCAGTTTGCTCCTCGCTCACAACAGTGTCCTGGGGCTTGTGTCTATCTATCATAAATGGTAAACACTCAGTCTTGTTTATATTTGACTGAGGTAGAGTTTAGCTKTGTATCTAATGTCCTTTTGTCTCTTCTGCCCTTCTCAAATCTCAGCAGAGTGGGAGTTGCTGCTGGGACAGCAGCTCCAGTTCCATGACAACTGCCAGCAAAATAAATGCATTTTTACGTCACAAATACATGGATTAGTTTTCACTCCATGGGAGAGAAAGTATCTTTCTTTGTGCTTATAGAGTGTCTCATAAAATGGGTCACAACATTGAACATAAGAACACCACTACTGGGCCATATTAAAGGTTCACCTAGCACAGTATCTTGCCTTTGACAATGTCCAACAGCAGCTGCTTAGGGAAAAAACATAAGAACATGGCAAGAAAGCTGTGATGCTCCCCAGCATAATCCTCTCTGGTACCAGCAATCTACACTTCATAGCCTTCCAAGCCCAGAAGTGATTATCTTTGCGCTTAATAACTCTTAATAACTCTTGAGTAAATTTTCTTCTAAGATTTTTTTCTAATGCCTTTTAAACTTCAGAAGTCTAGATTATCCTGTGGCAATGAGTTCCACAGTTTAATTACCACTATGTGAAAAAGTATTCCCTTCTCTTGATTTTGAACCTACCATCTGCAAATGTCATTTTAGGCAACCTAGTTCTTATATTGTGAGAGACAGGAAAGAATTATTTCCATGCCACTAATGATTTTATAATCTCTGTCATATCATATCCCCACAATTTATTTCTTATCCAAGCTATAATATCTCTAGTCTATTAATTTTCTTCTTCTGAGCAAGCCATTCCTTATCTCTGGTCATATATATTGCCATTATTTCTATCTTTCCTWGTTCTGCAGTATGTTTTTCCAAGCACTACCAGAACAATGCACAGTCTTCAAAATGTAGGTCAAATTTGTAAGCCTGGATTTATAAATTGCATCAGGGTGTTTTCTGTGCTATTCTCCATTTCTTTCTCCTAATGTTTTTTTCGTTTGTTTACCATTACTGAATATTAGTCTGACATTTGCATACAGTAACTCTCCAATAACTGAGACCTCCTTCTGTAGTTACAAATTATTTAGAACTGTACTCGTATACTTATAATGAGGCTTTTTTCCCCATGGGCATTACTTTGTATTTAACATTGAATTTCTTATGCCATTTATTGCTGTATTGCTCAGCATTGTAAGAACATTCTGCATCTGTATAAACCATACAAAAAAATATAAACTAGACCATTTTCATTCATATGCATGCTGATTCTTTCAAAGAAGTCTGATCATTTCTGCCACATACCCTTCATTAGAAAAGCTTTATTAACTTTCCCGTTTTATATCATGGTTAACTCTAACTCTGCCAGTTTTTCATCATAGTTGGTATCAGCTTGCCCAGTGCAGAGATCAGGCTTATTGTCCTGTAATTCCTGAGATCCCTCTGAATTAAAAAAAAAAAAAAAGCAATGTCACTTTTGCCACATTGCATTCCTTTGGAACAGAGGCAGATCTAAGGGTTGAGTTACATCACGGTTAATAATTTGTCACATATATCAGACTTCCTTTAGAAGTGTTTTGAGAATCTGATCTAATCTAGGTGATTTGTTACCATTTGGTTCTATCTAATCTGAAATTTCTTCTCTGACACTTCCATTTGAGTTAATTTCTTTGACTTGGCCCCATAAAAAAGGTTCTGTTGTGGAAACCTGCCTAAGCTTGTCCAGGRTGAACATTAATGCAAAAAATTCGTTTAGCTCTTCTGCTCTGGGCTCATCTTCTTTAAATGTTCCTTTTATATCCCAAACATTATAGCATGCCTATAAACTGTTTGGCACATTTCATGCTTCTGATGTGTTTAGAGAAAGTTTTGTTATTCACTCTTACGCTTATCACAAGTTATTCCTCAAAATAATTTTGGCCCACTTTATAAAGGGTTTATATTTAATGTAGAAGAGTTTATGTGCTTTTCTCTTTTCCTCATTTCAACATAATTTCCACTTTTATTCCTAATAGCCACTTTCACGTTCCTGTTTAACCATGCCAGCCTTCTGTGTGCATGTGGTCCTTTTAAAGTCTTTTTTGATACGTAGTAAATGTTTCCTCTTAGTGTCTAATATAGTATCTTTAAACAATCAGCATGCCACCTGCAAACTTTTTACTCTTTTGGCTACTCCTTTTAATCCCTCCATAACAGCCATGATTTGCATACTTCAATAATACACTTAATAGTCTAATAATATACAGGAGATACATATGCTTTGATACTGTCTTTTGGTTTCTAGGCAAATCCTCATAATGCAGGAATTTCTTTTTGATTACAATTTTTAATAACATCTGTGTGTTATTAGTGTTTCTCAGATTCCTGCTTCGTTTCTTGGGGAATTTGAGTGTCTTGTCAATAAAATGAGGCTCACTCAGATCTCAGACGAGGCAGTACAGCCTAAATCACCCTCCAACGGGTCGGAAGAGTACTGAGTAGCTCAGCAGAGCGAGGAGTGCTGGGGTGCCACTCCAGCATGCAGGGCCTTGCTCGCTGAGCCGAGCAGCGCTGCCAGCTCCTGCAGGCACCGCGGACCGGGGGCAAAGCGGATGGGATTGGAGACACCCACGTGCCTGAGCGCCCACCTTCCTCTTGCGCCTGCCATGTGCCCTGCAGCTGCGAAAACAGGAGCGTTTCACAGCAAGGGAGGACACTGCTTTGTCTGAATGCTCACTTACAGTTAGCTGTGCAATTTTTTTTTGTGAATGCGAGGAAAACTATAAAACTATTAGGAGACCCGGTAGTGTAGGACCTTAGCATTCTTCCATGCAGGCAGGTGCAATTCAGAGAGGTTTGTTTCAAAGGTAGTACTAGCTAAAGCAAGTAAGTTAAAAGAACCTGAGATCAGAACTGACCATAGAGATTTAACTAATGCAGAATTGCACAGTGCAGTGCCATGGATTTGCTAAGAAAAGTGAAATAATTTCACTCCTTAAAATCTTACACTGCACTTCTGATGAATATCAGAGAGCGCCACATCCAGATTTCAAGACATTCTTTCCTCTCCCAAAGAAGTTTCAAGACTAATAAAATTAATAATGACTCAAATAGAAACATAGATAACTTTCTCATATAGAAAGCTGCATGTCTACTAGTAACAATGGGATGGAAGGAAAAGACTAAGCTGATAGTTTAGCAATGTACAGGTGCCCAAATGATAAAAATGAATGTTTGTCATACCTGTCCCTTCATGGGCCTTTCAAGAATATTTTCTTTTTCCTCTCCTATACTGCCATCTGGTGGTACTCTATAGAAAAATCTGATTTTAATAAAATTGATTTTAGCAGCATTCTTGCTACAAAGAATCCTAACTTTAAATTCTATTTCTCACAAGCTTATTGTGATAAAGTTTTCTAAGCAGTTTGGTTGCTGTTGCTATATACATAGATGTTTTTAATCTAATTGTACATTATACCTTATTTTACCTATGTTATTTTTGAAAGCCCTGATTCGTTTGACTTTAGTCTTTATACACATGCAGTCACTACATTAAATAATAAAGTGCAGTTCCTTTGGGAGAGTATGTGCAATCTTTTTTTTTTCCTGATAGCTACTGAAAATAATTTTTTTCCATCCAACAAATAATTCCTATTAAAGGGAAGAAGTTGCATGTTGCAATTCATAGGAGGAAACCCTGGCCATGTTGAAACTTATGGGAAAAAGTTCAGTCGGCTTCTGGGGGCCGGGACATGGCTCAGAAAGTTTTCTTATCCTTCTGGTGGAAAAAGAAAGGAAGTATTTGTCTTGCATGCTGTGGAGGAAAACGTATTACATTTCCAAGAGCAACTTACACCTGCCATCTTGTCTCTGGCTGGCTCTCACTCCAGATGTACAGCAGCAATGAAGAAGAGAGCTTAAAGAAGTCTCAGGAGACCTATAAAGTCAACAAAAAGGCTTATGACCTCCTTTTTGTTCAATATTTCATAATGTATAAAAAAAATGCAGAGCACTGAGGTTCTTCCATTTGATTTTCCATTTGAAGGATAGATCTTGTAAGCATGTAAGGTTTAACACATCAGGGAAATGGCAGAAGTGTAATTCAACTGAGATGTTTTTTCAGCTCAGGCTGATCTCAGCTCTGTAGTTTGTGTCTTCATCTTTGTACCACTAATTGCCAAATCTGGAAGGGAAAGTTCAATATCCCTGTCTCTCTGAAAGAGAAGAAGAGTGAATACTCTCACCTCAGATCTCTGAGTAATCCAGATGTTCTCCCTAAAAAATAAAACAAAAGAAGCCTTGAAACTTTTGTTATTTAATGTAAATAGTTTAACCATAGTTTATATGGCTATAAAATAAAGATATTTTATACCTCACTAGCCAAGTGTAAACTATTACAGTAAATCTTGTTATTTTCACAAGTTTGATAACAAGTGCTAGATGGCATTGTAAGTGTGGAAGTAACACTTTTATTTCCACATTCCTGCTTTCATCATTCACATTTATTTCTTCAGGGGAAGAAGGATACTTATGTCACACTGAGAAGTGTCTCTCTCCTATATTTAATTCCTGGGCTGGGAAAAATATTGCCTAAATACACAAGGTCAGAATTAAGCTCTCCAGTATAAATGTACCACTCCCAATTTCTCTGCTTTATTAAACCTTTAATGGTATCTGACTGTAATAGAACACTGTCCTGAGGCCACAGGGAACATTTTCTCAAGCAATTCTTATTTCTGTTTTTTTGTTGTTTTTGTTTTTCTTAAGTTGTTTTTTCAGCTACTACAGCAACCAGGAGAGGAGCTGTAGTACTTGTATGTAATGCTCATTTACCGTAAGACTATGATCTAGTTCTGTAATGGTTTAGGTGAAAGCTGCACAATTCCTACCCGTATTTAGACCCATTTGTGTTTCCAGGCCAAAGCAGTATCTTTAGGTAAACAAAACTCAGGCTGGGGATTCTAGTAAGGAAAAGAAACAGGAGACACTGTGCAAGGATGGGAAATTCTTTTCTAGCTTTTTTTTTCTACATTCATGATACAACTTCTCTAGCAAATGGCTGCTACGTTCATTGTAACACAAAAGGGAAAAATCATTTTTGGTATCTTTAGCCTGCTTCCCCTTTTCCCTAGCTTTTCCCTATCTGTGTTTGGTATCCTAGGGTCTTTTTTTTTCTGCCAGAAAACCCTGTGTTGATCATTCTTTAGGCAGAATATTCTCTCCATTTTGGAATGTATTGCTCTATGCAAAAGTTCTGCATTTATTTCTGGGAATATCACAAAAACAGTAAAATGGTGCCCCTCACAATCATTGCGATGGGATAAGGAATACACAGGCCTGTGATCATAGTCAAGGATAAACAAAAGGCAGACTCCTGTCTGGGGGGCTGGACTAGATGATCTCCTGAGGTCCCTTCCAACCTCAACCATTCTGTGATTCTGTGATTCTGTCTAACCACAGTATCATTGTTCTTGAAACACTGTTTTAAGGCTCAGAACCTGCTATATTAATATCACTCAGGAAAGTATCTTCTGGAAATAACTTGGGAAAATCATTCATTAAATTAATACTCTTCTGTTATTAAACTTCAACCAGTATGCTCCATCTTTTCAAAGGTGATGCAGTTCTGTGGTTCTCCAAACACAAAGAGCATGCAATGACTGAAAAGCTACCAGTCCATGGCACAGACAATCAATGCAGCCTATTTGTGGGGTGCTTGGAGACAAACGAGATTCTGGCATAGTGGTGACTCATTTAATTGCACAGCTATCACAAGATAATGTGATAGCATTAATATAAGTAACTGTGTTACAATTATTCCTCTCACAGTGTAATATGCTAGCATTTATAATGGTGTTCACTGCTTCCAGCTCATAAAACAAATCCTGCAAGTATTCTCACAGAGATTACTGTGCAAGTATTCTGAATAAGCAGTTAGCCTTTGTAGGTATATGGCCCTGTTAGCTGCCTCTCCCCAGGGTAAGCRACAGGGTATCTGGCAGTTACTCAGAAAGGCAGGAGGGGGCAGGTCTGTGCCTGGAGGCTGCCAATGACGACAGCACCATTCCAGCATGTTGGAAGTCTCCCCACGGGCATTCCCAAACCATGGCATACATCACTAGTGATGCATGCCTGCTCCCAGACTGGCAAAATGCCTCCCTTTACGCACACAGCCCTGAAAAGCCAGGAGATAGGACTGCAAACTAAATTTTGGGACACTCCCCTTAGACCAATTAACTCAAAATAACTGACTGAACTGAACCGTGCAGAAACACTTGATGGGGCAATCATTTAAAGAAATGGGTGTCTAATGTGGGGTTTGTTAAAATCTAGTTCTTAGCTATTCAAATTTTAAGAGCTGAGCTTTTTTAAAGGAAGTGGAGAACAGACAACTACTGAAGATTGCCAATGGTTTGGGATTCTGCATGTATCTTTTCTGGAGC
The DNA here is from genome assembly GCF_003343035.1 of Apteryx rowi. NCBI lineage: Eukaryota > Metazoa > Chordata > Aves > Apterygiformes > Apterygidae > Apteryx > Apteryx rowi. The sequence continues at coordinate 221,631 of NW_020447619.1, forward strand.
AAATAAGGCAGAGTTATATCATGGGTATAGAAGAAAGTGGGCAGGGTGAGGAATGCTGCAATGTATTCAGTGTATCTTTCATCCCTGTATCTTGCAATCTGTTGTAGTGAAAGCAACAAAACAGGGGCACAGAGAAGAAGAGCAGTAGCAGAGCTGAGAAAAACATGGCAACAGCAGGTAGCGTTACGTGGCAACAAAACATCTTCTTCCTTTTCTCTTCCTTTCTTTTTCTTTTTCTTTTCCTTTCTCTTTTCTTTTCTTTTCTTTCTTTTCTTCTTCTTCTTCTTCTTTCCTTTTCCTTTCCTTTCCTTTCCTTTCCTTTCCTTTCCTTTCCTTTCCTTTCCTTTCCTTTCACAACAATCATTGACCTGATTTCCTAAATTTATGATTTCCTGATTTTCCAAGATTTCAAACGCAGATTTGCTTTTGCTTCTTCTGGTCACCTGGTTTCCACCCTCCTTCCCAAAGCCTAAGTTCCTCTCAGCTCCACGTGCCATTTAGAAAAGCCATAGCAGAGAGATGGAGAATGAAAACAAATATGGAAGAAGTGCTGCAGCAAGGAGGTAGAAGGCAATTGCTAAAGGAGATGAAAGCTTCTCCCCAGTGGTAGGCCCACTCTCACTACATGACTTAGTGTGGTGGCCGTGCTGTGTGGTCTGGCCCACAGGGACATTGCAGCAGTTGCAATGGGGTTGTATCTATTCCCAGTGTATTTATTACCCATCTTTATTACCATGCTGTCTGAAGTCAAACTCTCTGTCTGTCCTGCCAATAACTTTCAGCCATTAGCTACTGACTTCAGCCATATTTGATGGAGAGACAGAGGCCACAAAGATGTTACCTTCCTGCAAGTTTCAAGAAAATAGGTAGCCAGGCACAGAAATATCCCCCAGGGCCACTTCTGAAGGGATAGACAGAGCACAAGTTTCTTCTTTATTAAACACCAGAGAACCTGCATGGAAGAGCGCCATTACCAATGATCTGATTGCATGAAAAACTTTGAGTTTACCTTGTTTTAGACATTATAGAACCCAAACAGGAGACATAGTCAGAAACCATGAACATTTCTGTGCTCATAGAATTATTTGTGCAATTAAGAGGTTTTCAGTTCAGCAGGCTATGTTATTTTCATCCATCATTGGATGCTCTTCCCCTTACTGAGCAATTCAGGGTAGAGGAATCCCTGCTGACATGAATTGTTTCTGAGCCTAAAATTGCCAAGGCTCCATCAAAATAGACACACTAAAGAATACTCAGGCAAACAAATTCTATGCCAGATACGTAGCCAAAGGCCAGAAGATGATTTATAGAAAAGTACAGTGATCAGGGTTGGGGCTGCCCTTATTTTGACCTGCACTTTTGGATAACACATTTTTAAACTCTGTTCATTTACCCCTTGAACTATGGGAGGCCCTAACCTGGGGGCCTTCACCTTCCCAAAATGCCATCTGTATGGTGACATTATAATTTTAAACAAGCAGTTGTATGTAAATCAAAGTTAATAAAGCATCCCCTTTGGTAGCTGGACATGCATCATTCGGCTCTGGGTATCTTCTTTTTCCCCTGCAGGCTGCAGCCATGATTAAAAAGTTGCTTTAAAATGAATGTTTCCACAGAGACAAAGATAGATTTAATACATAATGGATTCTCTCCCACCAAGCTATTAAGCAAGAAAGTTGCCTCAGCATGAAGATTTCATTACATCTCACCAAAGAGTTAAGAAGTTGCACTGCAATCTCAGAAATTCTATGGGTCCAAAACAGATTAAAGCACAGGACCTCTTTAAAGAATATCTTCTTGTTTAAAATCCAAAGACATAGCAAGGTGACCTCCCTTTTGCTCAGATTTCCTGTGGAGATGGCTGTGAATGTACATGCATTCCAAAATTTTTTAAAAATATAGTCTATTAATTTTAAAAAAATGGCCTGGCACACTGTGAAGCTGGCAAGGCCATAATACGCAGTGCAGTTCAACATCAAGTTTTCAACTGCATATTTTATTAAAGAGTTCATTATGGTTCATTGGGCACAGAGTCAAACTCCCTTTTAGAGTACCAGAAGATTCAAAGGTTTTGGGGTCATCACAGAACAGAATTTGGACCAGATGGCTTCATATCAGAACTTATATTTTGGTACCTTCTGCACAAGTAACAATGTATGTTCCAGCAGTGCTCCCTAAGGACACTGCCTAGAGACGTGTCCTCAATAGGCTGTGATAGGATTAACTATGATCCAAGCAGTGGGAGTTAGGTTAAACAGAAAAAAGGGTCTCTATAAGCTTTCAGGTTTATGCATAGCTCTTTTCCCAAAGCAACCAAAAGAAAATTAAGTCCATGGTCATGTTCCTTTCATAGAGCTTAGCTTCCTTTATACACTACTAGACAATAATAAAGAGTAGCCTGCATGTCTTAAGAATTGCCTATCCTAAATTGCAGTCATCATCTCTTTCCTCACTGAGGAATCTCATGTCTGCACTACCACTTGAGCCTACTCTTAACAGACACTGATTTTTTGTTAGTATAGGTAGAAGCCAAGACCTTTCTCTCCAGACATCATCAGTTCAAAAAGTTGTAATTCAGAGCAAGAAAATGCAAGTATGAACTCTTTGAATTCCAGACCACTGTCTGACTCTTCTAGTAGTTCTCAAGCATGTTTTTGCTGCAGTGCAATCATAGCAAATTCACAGTGCCTGCAGTTTTGACAGTAAATCATAACACAGTTGATAACTAAGAACACATTTTTTGTGTGATGGTCATATACAAATTCCGGAGGACTGCACTTTAGAATCTCCAGTCTGTGTCAGGATTGCTGGTATCTGCAGAGATCATAAACAAGGTATTAAAAAACATATACAAAGCAGAAGTAGTCTTTAAAAAACCTACTTGAGTTTGTCTTCACATCTTGAAACATGACAGCTTTGAAGAAAAATCTTGAATTATTGTAGGCAAAGTTTCTACCTTGGGTTTATAGCATATGGGATCAAATGATTTAATTGCATATTTTGCTGTGCAGAAAGCTATATAAGAAAAACAATCAGCCTCTGAAATAGCAAAGTTAGACAATAAAAGGTTTAGGAGTTTTTGCAATGGTGAATAATACAGTCAGATAAAGATCATGGAATATAGCTGTGTTTGTTTTCATTTTCATTCTGTGTTAAATGTAAGATTTCTCCTTCCTATATTTGGAGTCAAAATGCTGTGAATGGAGCCAAGCTAATACCTGAAACAATTTTCCTTACCTACTGAATATGCTTTAACTGGATTTGCTCTCCACTGGCCTCTGCCAGTGCTTTAATGAACAAATGTACTGGCAAAACACAGGGAAATGTTCTGAGCTCAAAATAAGGTAGAATTCACACTTGTGTTTGGGCTCTAAAACTTCCACTCAGAAGAGGTAGTACAATACCACATGAATCATACAACTAATCAAAATAATCAAATATGACTCCAAATATGTAAAGCCTGCAGTAATCTGCAGGTGAGGAAGTGATCAGAGCAACAATGTAGGGCTCTGTTCTGCAACTGTGCCCTTATACTATATAATATGTACAGGAAGGAAGGCAAGTGCAATGATCAGCTGAGTAAATAAAGAGTTGTCGAAATGGATCTCCAGAGAAAATGCTTTAGTCAAAAAAGTTAAGCTTCTGATGAAACACTGCTCAGTCATTTACGCAGATTTATATTGCAAGAGGTGTTGGAGAGGCCCACGAACAGTCCAGAAGTAGTCCACCCCACAGAAGCTGATGAAAGATCCAGATTTGTGCAGCCACCGCGCAACTATAAAACAGCATGCCTGACACAAGTGAAAGATGAGCAACACATAATGCCAGAAAAAATGGCCTGTGGGACAATATGGGGCAGCTGCGAGGAAGCATGCTAAGGGCATACTGGAGCAGAGGGAGATTGTAAGACCTATCAGGGAAAAATGGATTAAAAGTAAAGGTGTAATCTAGGGCCATATCAGGTTGGGGTTTTTTTAGAGCTCTCTGAGAAACTGTGGTGAATATATTGAGATATTTAGATATGAACTCATTCTTTATTAATTTTGTTTAGTTGTGAAAACAAGAGGTTCTCTAGAAACAAATGAGTATTGTTATTATAAAATTTTCTGATTCACACATTCTCTACCACGGCTGAAGAGCAAACAGATCAATAACCTTAAATACTAATTTCCTGAGCCCCAACAACATGTTCCTTTTAGAACAGTAAAGACTGTAAACTGGATTCTTGCACGTTACCTAGAAATAGTTTTCTCTAGTTTGATGCCTCCTATAAACCACAAGTTCTGTTTCCACCTACAAAAAAAGAACTCTGCATGCTGGAGGTAATGTGACTGACTAGCACTACCCTAATTTTCATCACATTTCTACATCAGCCATGCCAAAGTTTGTTTTGCTGTAAATGTTGTTATAGAAAGCAGAAATGAAGTAAACTTTATCTAAAAGTGTATTAAATACAAAATCTTCCAAGTGTCAAAATTACTAATACCAAGAGCAGCCCAGTGGGACTTCCTCCGCTCTCAGAGGAAGACTAGACTCAGGATGAATCAGATCCCTTCCAAACCACTGTACCACTTCTGCCTCTCAGTGAGTGTGGGAGGAAAACTGTTTATGCTGAGGCCAATTTATTGTTTATGTCTTATATTTGCAGGCTTAATTAATGCAAATCACCAGCAGTTACAGAAGTTTTAGACAATCACAACAGTCACACTCCAGTTTTTGAAGCTAAAACCTCCAGGAGAAAAACATGGCCAGTTTATATATTCCCTATATCAGTGATAGCAATTTCCAAATGTTTATTTATTTCTCTTTTGGAATTAGGAGCCAGACAATAACTATTTCAAAAGGGAAAAAGAGATTATAAGGAGATGTTGGATCAGGCAGATGAGAAGCACAAATGGGAAACAGCCCTTGTTCCCATAGGGCAAAACAGCTAGAAGCCGGGGTAGCTCTGGGCCTGCCATGCAAAACAATATTGCCCTGGGCCAAGAAGCTGTTTCTGTGGTGTTGAGGCTTCCCCCCACCCCTTTCTCTAAAAACAATATGATGTGAAAGAATTGCATCTGACTAAAACTCCCAGGCATGGACTCGGTAATGGCAGTCATGGCAAGGCTTTGCAAAACAAGYCCCGTGTGAGCACCGCTAGAAGGAAGCCTGCAAAGATTAGACTTCTGTATAACCAGGCAAACAGCTTGCATTGTAACAAGCACTGTTTACGGGGCTGAAGCAAACACAGACAAGTTTGATTCACATGCCTCAGTAAGCGCAAAAACACTTGTAACAAGGAGCCTTGTAAACTGAGCAATTAGGGCTATGGAAACAGTCTCCGCCACGTGAAGGGAAGGGGCTTGCAGGCTGGGTGAAACACAGTAGGCACGGAGGCAAGCCTGGATGCCAGCAGAGGCCCGGCTTTCAGCTCCCACACAAGCAACAATGGGAAACTCGGCCCCTGATTATGGCCACTGTTCCCTATACAGCTGTATCAGCAAAACAGGCCAAAAAATGCCTGAGCAGGATTACATAAAAATCAGACAAGAGAAAGCCCCACATAAAGCGGTGCTGAGCACTTGAGAATTTCTCAAACCATTGCCAAAGGTATAATTTTGAAAAACAAGCACATTGTTGGTTTTATTACTAAAATGCAATATAAATAATATCAGTTATGGCAGCCAAGGCACAGGTTCCTGCTTGCAAGAAGCATGAATGCCTAGTATTACGTGGATCGTGAAGTATGTGTTTCGTGCTGATCTGTTCACAGATATATTTACTCTATGCAAAGACAGTGGTCTACTGCAATGCTTCATAGACTCTCCTGGGTTAAGCATTTCTTAAGAACAAGATTCTCCTGAGCACAGCTTCCTCAGGGGTTTGTTTTATGGAGGGCCACCTATACAATAGTTTGCAAGGCTGAGAGCTATCAAGGTTGTAGCCACGGAGGTGTAATCGAGGTACAGCTGCTAAAATCTTTTCCATCTCCCAGGGTTGCTAAAATCTTTCCCATCTACCAGTGATGCTCCAAGTGGCCGGGTGTCTCCTAAGCCCCTTCGGTTTTCATGTCATACTTTGGGCCATCCGTTCTCACTTCCACCATTCTCTGAGGTCCCAGTATAGACCCCAGGGCTTCTTGCTGGTCTGTAATGGAGAATATTTGGGGGTAGGAGCACACAGCTGTCAGAGCTGACAGTTTTCCTATCCAGACACTCATCCTGGTCTCAGTTTCAGCTAAAGGAAACTGCTTTCCTTGCTCCTTTTCCAGCTTCAATACTCCGCTGCTACTGTGCTTGGCCAAAGTGAAAAGCTCCTTTTCTAGGCCATGGACTCCAGAGGCTGCAGGTGACCTATGATCACATTTTAGCATCACCTTGTTTGGATCACCTGCTCCTTCATCCTAGGATCCTTTCAGAGAAGAAACTATAGTGATGAGTTACATTAAATACCCTAGAGGAGCTTCAGACAAAATTCAGCTCACTTTCCTGAAATGCATGTAGTTAGTTTACACCTTGCCCACATTGTAATACTGTTGATCCTTTCTCTGGTGCACAGTGTCATCTTTCCTACTGCTGCTTCCCTCTTTTCCTGAAGGCACAGCTGCCTGGACATCTTCAGATCACTTTGCAGCTTGTGTCTGAGCTCCCTGTGCTTACATTCTGTTTTTGGTGCCTGTGTAAATTTGGCTGTATTAGAAATCACAAGATACAGAAAAACACAAACAGCTGTGCAGAGAGATGCCTGCTTTTTGTTGCTTTTTTTAACATCACTAAGTCCAAAAGGACTTGGAAAATGCTAAATGCATACAGATTGCAGTCAGCTGGAACACTCCTCACAATCGTGTTTGTATCACATTTGTGGCAGAAGCCATGCCACGGATCTCCCCAAGCCGTGCTGTCAACCACCACACCAAACCTGCAGATTGCTGCACGCCAGAAGACACAGGCTCCACTTACATGCTCTTGTTATGTGGCCTAGCCATATTTGTTTGGCACTTAGGGATGCTAGGGGAATGGACTAATTGTTTGGGAAATGCAATTAAATATTCTAAATATGCCCACGTTAGTTAAAACCAGTTTATAATTTATCCACTTTCATTCTGTACTACTCTTTTCTACGTTTCTGTACTAGGTTTCTGTGCTACTTAAGACATCTCTCTCTTGAAAACCATTACCCTTTATGACTCCTGCTTCTTTTGTGTGTAATTACAGAATAATTTGAAGGTAAGTTTACAACCTCCCTCTGAGTCCAAAAGCTGGTCCTCCTTTTCCACTTGTACTGGTTGGTTCAAGAAAAAATTTAACCCCTACCTGCAAACTTTGTCATACCTACGTACTGAGATATCAGTGTTAAATCAAGATAATTTCAAGCATTGTAAAATATTTTGGAGTTGCATTTATGTGTCTTAAGTTTTGGAGTTCTTTTACTATAAGGCTATTAGGAATTGTCAAGTGAAAAGCAGAACATTTGGCTAATGTTTCTGAACTGTTAATGCTTTCCATTAGACTCCAAGGACATATCATTTTTATTTCATGTTAAGCAGCATTCAAAAATATTAAAAAATCAGTTCATTATAGTATATGCACGTAAGCTGTGTAAGATTAGTGCTCATTTCGAAAAATTACATTGCCAGAAGATGGCACCTGCTATACGTATTTGATGCTTCTGAAACAACAAAAATGTGCAGGCTGCTATGGAACAGAGAGGTTAGGTACATAAGTGATTTTTTCCACTTTATATTCCAGGCGTTAGAGACTAGAGGATATATTCATCATATCATGACACTTAGTGACTTCCATAATAGCAGAATTTAGCCTCAATCTTAAATAAAATCTCAAGAAAAAGCAGTATTTGTTACAAAATAAATGTGTATTAGAGAACTATCACTTCCTCTCACTCATGGTTATTTTGAATTTTCCATGGTTATACTTACAATTTTCTGTCTGCAACCTTTTCCCCACAAATTAAAATTGTGTATTTGTTTTCAAAACCAAAACATTCCACAGGAATATTTTGCCTTCTTAATTAAAAAAATCTTTTTTATTCAAAATGGAAACTCTGAGGTTTTAAATATTAGAATTTTGCTTCTTCCTCTTTTGTTTTCTTTCTGCCCATTCTGTGAGGGAGAGAAGTCTCTGTTTTTAATTTTTCCCTTAGTTTTCATTTTCCTTCATATCTTTTTAAAGCATCTCTGGCTTCATAGCAGTTAGAGTGACAAAAGGAGAAGCAAACACGAAAAGCTTAAAAATGACAAAAACCTGGACATTATTGATTTTATTTCACTCAGTCACACAAAAGGAAGAAGTGGGGGAGTCTCTAGATGGGAACTTTCAGTTGGTACCTAAAGCATGTTGGTCAGATTCAGCTTTTTCTTCAGGCTAGTGGTGATTGCTGAAATTTGTAAAAAAAAAATTCTACTTTGACATCCATTTTTTAATATGTTCAGGACTTCCTTAAACTTTGGGACTGAAGCTTTTGTTGTAAAGTAGGTCAAACCATCCATGTTGGGAGAACTCTAAGTGAGCAGTGGGGAGGAGAGGTTCCAGGACACCAGCTTCTGTGAAATCTGGAGTGAAGCTACTGGAATTAGCGATAACCGTGTTTGCTGGTATAAGCCCTGCATATTGGCAAGACATTTCAGTAAAAGAAAGGGCCATGAGCAGGTCATAAGGCTTTGGAAAATATGATTTTTGCTAAGTGCTGTCGGGGGGAAAAAGAGTAACCATAAGTACCATGAAGTCCTTTGAGGATACCTTGAGATCTATGAGGTTTTTCTTTGCAGACATCMAAATGCTTGAATGACTAAGTCTGTTTTTCACTTTCTGGGGAAGTAAACACCATCCACCCGTAATGTTTTCTTCCATACCTGCTGCCCTAGACTTAGGTGTTTCATACTTTACTACAATCTGAGCAAAAATGCCAAGGCACTGGTGGGGAACAAGAAAGGCTTTTGGGGACTTGTGTAGACGTTATGACTTAAATGACCTGCAAAGATGCATAAGGTCTGAAAGGACTTGTTTAACTGAAGGCTCAAGTCAAGCCTTCTTTGTCTTCTGCAAAATCTAAAAAATGAGAGGAAGTTCTGATTTCCTGCTGTTGCCCTCCAAAATTAGTTACTCTTACACAATCTCCCCACTTCCAAATTGTTGCTCTCCCAACTCCAGAGGCTAGCTTTTGCCCTCTAAACTACCTCTCTCTCTAGGACTCTGAAATCTCCATTGGTATTCTCCTTGACTCTTAATTCTCTGTTGCCCATCTACACTCTTAGATTTTTTGTGACCTCTTAGATTTGCTGGAGTTTTTGCACTACTGTCTTAAAAGTATATCTATGGTCAGAATTAGTATCCTGTATTATTTTCATGAAAACAGTAATTCATTCCTTTTAAGTCGCTATTTCTAGATGTTGGCATTTTCTCACTGTAATAGGACAATGACTTCAATGGGAAAAACCTCAGGCTCTTTCTAATGCAAGGAAAATCCATGAACTAACAATCAAAAGAGTTTTCATTTAAATCCATGTAGATTAAAAAGCTAGAACATTCAATTTAGTAGACAAGGCAAACTTCCTTGGGGGAAAACAATGAGGTAAACATAGATACTCTGAGGAGCAAATAAGCATGGGAAAATATTGGAGGTTTCATTTTGGCAATGTACTGGAAATAAACTAGCTCAAAATGTCAATCGGTGGACATATATCTGAAGATATTGAAACATTTATGAGCACTTCAATAAACCATGCARTTTCTGCTATAGCCTTAGATATAGCGCTGGAAGAGTATAGATCATTTAACAGTGCAGTTTAACACTCTGTTAGGAAGGTCTCATGTGTAATTCCTACCTGACGCTGCCCAAGATCACACAGCTGATTAGCAATAAGGCCAGGAAAATAGTTCAGATATTTTGATTTTCTGTCCCCTCTGTTACTTGTTAAATCACACTTACTTCTCAGACTAATGGCATTTTGCATTTGTATCTTCCATTTACATGTCTTCAAGAATTGTGTTATAGTACCCGTAGGTAGTACCTGTCTATCATTTCCACTTTGCCCATGGGAAAATTGAAGATATTTGTCTCAAGCAATGTAAGTACTCATTGATAGTTTAAGAAATAACACTGATTCCCAGTGTGCAGTCCACTAACTAGTACAGATTAAATGATTATTGATGGAGGCAGGAGCCTGGACACAGACCTGCAATCTTTCATTCAGGCAACAAATCTAAATATCAGAGCAAATTCCCCTGCATTATTTTATGTGTAGATGTACATCCAGGTACCCTTTGCTTCAGTGCAAGGCTCAATCTCCTCAAAAAAAAAGTAATTCCTATATCCCCAATGTAAAGAAATATTTAATTAGTCACTTCATTTCAAGTGCTAATCAGAACACTTACATGTTAATTGATTATTAAAACTATAGCTACCTCTTTATTGTCATTGTAATTGAGGGCTTCATTCTATACCAAACATACAATTTGCATATTCATAAAACTCAGTGGGTGCTCTTTTAAAAGTCAACTGAATTTAATAAACATAACAAAAACTAGCTTATTAAATACAAATTAAAGCTGCAGACACATCAGTTGAAGTGTCACCCTGTTTTATGTTCTTTGGTTACTGCATCAAGGATTATTTTTCAAAACAAGTCCGCAAGAAAGACTTTTAAACAAGAATCCCAGCATGTGATGGGGAAATGTGAACACCAGGGTGATTATCACTGTGTTGCTTGTTAGTAATGCTCTATGGAACAGCTCACTTACAGATACAACAAGCCAAATTTTCTTCTTGGAGACACTGGTTCAACTAGCCCCATATTTCAGGAATTCCCTAGAGGAGTGCCAGATTTTAAACATACAAGATAACTTAGTAAATCTATATGTATTTTAGCTGTTAAAACTGATGAATTGATAAGAGGGAAGGTCCTCTGATGGATTAATGGCTAATTAAATATTATTGTCTAATAAAGATCAGGAGTAAATTGCAGTTCCACAGAGGAAGAAGTTTTACATGTGGGAGTTCCCTAAGGATCTGTACTATTTATAAATTATTTGGAAAACAGTGAATCCTAAATTAATAAAGTTGCTACTTTATTTGGGATGTTTAAACCTAAAGCTGGCTGTGAAAGTTATGGAAAAATTTCACAGTCCTCAGTGACTGGATGATAAAACTGCAGATGAAATTCAATATTGATAAGCAAATCAATAGACACTGGAAAAAAATAACACTAACTGTGCATACACAAGGATGGTCTTTAAGTGACCTGCTGCACCTCAGGAAAGCAATCTTGGAATAAATGTGGATATTTCTTGTTAACTATTCGTTCAGTGACTACTGATGACCAAAAAGACAAATAGAATAAGATGAATTATTAAGACTGGAACTGAGAACATAAAAGAATAAAGAATTATGCCAGGATACAAATCCACAGTGTGCCCATAAACTGTCTGTGTGCATTTTCTTGACTCTTCCCTTCCCCTAGCTTGTACAGAATAGCAGGATGATCAAAGAAATGGAAGGGCTTGCATACAGGAGGAGACAAAATAAGTTAAAGAATCTTTATAGTTTCTGGCAATATAAGAACTGGCAGGTATGGAATTAAATTATCAGGTAACTAACAGAAAACAAACAGAGGTACTTTTTCACAAAGTCCGTAAGTAAAATATGGAATCCCATACTGCAGTAAATTACAGACAGCAAAAATGTAAAATGTATTGAAAAGACATGTGACAAATTAATGGAGAATAAGTATTTTGGTGGATATTATACGTGATGGTCCAAACACAACCTCCGAATGTGTGAGCTAGTAGGCAGGAGCAGGATTTTTGTGAAATACCAGCTTATGAAATAGACTTTTCCCCTTCCTAAAGAGTGGAATACAAGACAGAACTTCAGGAATAATGGGGTGAAGATCTTTCGTATTCATATATCCATCTAAATGGAGGATGGATCCTCTGGCTGCCTAAACACCTACTGTCTGTAAACTTGCTACACAGCCTCAAACACCATAAACAACCAGCTGAAACACAGTTGTCAAATGATCTTACTCTGGACTGCAAGGGCCAAAGGGATGCTACAATCCCCATTTAACATCAGCACCTAAGCTTCAGAGAAATTATTATTAGTATGCTTTTCTTCCCCAAATAGAGGGTTATTGAGATACTGAAGGTTTGTTGAAGGGGAGTGAAGAGTTTAATTGTAGTTCTTTTCTCCAAATTGCATTGTAGCTCTTTTCTCCAAAGAGCATTGTAGCTCTTTCCTCCAAATTGCTTATAATCTAACCAAAGAGAAAGAAGAGAGAAACGAAGCAATAGCCCCATGTTATATATGTAGTTCAGAACAATTTAGGGTTAGCTGCAGCAAAAAAAACAGAAGGGTAATATGTTAGTTCAATAGTGTGGTCTTAAGTAGGACCTATCTTTAGAGATGCCTATGCACTGCTTTTGCATTTTGTAAGCTCTTCCTYTGCATGTTCACAGAAATGCCTTAAGCTTGTAGGAACAAACAGCTCAGGCCCAATTTCTGCCTGAGATCCAGAATCAAGGCATTTGTCTCCAAGTCGCTGAGGGTGTTTGAGCCAGGCAGCATAGCTACTACAAAACTAGACCAAACTCTACACAATATGCCAAGATGAACACTGCTTTTGCTTAAAATGCAGATGAATCAGCAGTGCTCCTAGACATTATCAGTTTTGACTGTAAAAAGGCAAAGAACAACCATGCATCTTTTACACAGTAAAATGCCTATATTCCTCTTATACCTTGGAGATAAAGTAAAGGTGGACACTCTGGATTATAACACTGCAATTTAGAGGCTGCAGTAACACATCCTATTTAACACCTATAGGGTAGAGACCAGGCTCCACTGGAGGTAAGGCATATTAACTCATGTCAGGCTCCGTGCTAGGAGCCTAAAAAATAAAATTCTGGTTTGCAGTAAATAGGTCTTTGTTTTTCATGGCCACATAAAATAGGCATTGACTTTCACGTATTCGCTGGCACCTTTTGATAAGAGGTTTCCCACCTTCTGTAACAGTCTCTGTCTGGTTTGAATCACAGGGGTCTTTTTCCCTCTCTCAATTCATATTTTTGGGACCTCCATTATCTTTCTTATCCTCAGATGTACTGCAGAAGGGTATGTTGAGGCATACTGTAGGCTATGGAGGGGCTTAGCTGGAGGAATCTTTGCAGCAGTGGTGTCCTGTGAGCTTGGTCCTGAGAGAAACTTCTTGCCTTTCCTGACACAGCGAGCTGGGACCTCAGCCTGCCACGTGACTGCTTTTGTGCCCTGTTGTCCTCTGAACCAGCACACTGGCCTGTGGGGGAGCTTTTAAAACAAGAGCATTGTGCAAGCTTGGGATGTGACACACTAAGAAAGCCATAATTTTCATATTGTATCTCCTTACCAATTGTAAATCAGTCATTTTAAGGATGCTTTCCATTCTTGCTTCCCTTCAGGCATCTCTTATTTCTTTCTGGAAAAAGAAAAGATGTAGTTTATAGCTAACTKCAGGACTGAAATGACATATATAATAGCAACAGCAGGCAACAAATGTGTCCCTAAAGTGGCAATATGGTGCCTTTTGTTTTGTTTTAAGACTTTGGAGTGATAGGTAATTTGTCTTTTTGAGCCTCTATTTGAATAGTTACAGGGAATTTAGAAGACAATATTATGCATGTTCAGTAATGAGGCCTGCATAGTCTGACCTAGGTCCTTTGAAAACTGAGTGCTAGGAAAAAATAATCAGAACAAAATACTGATTATTATGCATTGGGTTATTACCATTAGTTTTCTTCTTCCATTTTCTTCCTGTCATCTTTTTCTTTCAGTTAAAAAAGACAAAACAAACCAGCTCTTATCACCAGATATTTTTACAAGAATCTGAACTCTTCAACATTGTTTGGAAACAAACATACCCTGAGTGGGGCACTTTTGCTATTAAAAAAAAAGAAAGATTTTTTTATAATGTCTAAATATAACAGCTTACCTATATGACAAAATTGAATTCCTCCCTGTAGCTATTTAAAGAACAGCTATTGCTACTCTATCCACATGAGCAATCCAGCTCACTTCCTCATCTTTCTGAGGAGATGCCAAGGATGGAATAAGTAACCGAACACATCCCAGTGCCTCGACACAGATGCAGCAGAACTACCCTGCCAGATGCAAAGCGAACCCCATTCCGGTGGTGACAGCCACAACGTATTTGGTGCTTCTGAGACCTCTTTTCCTTTCCTTTTTACTGAAGTCTGAGAGCACATCACAGGAGATGGTGCATGGACGAGGAACGGGATAGGGGATGGGACAGCTGAGTGCCTGCAGCACTCGCTGACTTCAGCTGCAGTTGTGTGTGCTCGCATTTCTAAAGCCAAGAAAACCGATGCCAGATCTCAGAGATGGCTGATCCAAAGARGGGCCTCTGTCTGAATGTCTTCTTGCTAGGAATTTTGAGGGGAGGAGCACCAGGGCGCAGCGAGGATCCCCTCCTGGCATGGGGACTGGGTAGAGGTGCTCTGAGCCAAGACAGCGATAGCTGCTGGGTTTCCCAGCCACGTCTGTGTGGCTCTAGCTCATGATTCACTTTGCAGCCCCTTTACCTCCTAACTTCTCCCAGTGACTCCACTTTCACTTTGCTCTCTGTCTCACTCACTCTCTCTTTTTTCAAACTTACACAATGCCTTCTTACACCTCCCTTTGCTTATTAAAATGAAAACCTGGGGTGAGCGTGGTGTTGTGTTATTTGATATTTGTAAATATCCACCAAAACTTCAGCAGTGTCATGGGTGCCATTTTATCAAAATTATTTAGTAGGCTGATTTCTTTTTATTTGTGAATATGTTCTTAAGGGGGCAACTCTCATTAACCAAAATGCAAAAATTAAAATTAAAGTAATAAAATAAATATGAAAACCTCATTAAAATTAATCCCTGAACACAATGATGTTTTGTGATATAAAATCATGTCAGCAGTTGTCATTATCTCATGCTCTACATGTTTTCCCAAAACTGAATTACATTAGGATGAGGTTGAAGTTAAGAATATATATCAGTGTTTTAGATTGAGATGATTTAGAGAGATCACATGTTATCTGTGAACTGTCTATATAAGAGAAATTAAGGTTAGGTTAAAGGTTGCAGCCCGTATATGTTATATGAAAATGCCTAAAAAAGGCATTTAAACAACCTTATTTCTGTCCTCCTTTGCTGGCATGAAGCAATTCAATGTTACGTCTGTTATCAAAATCCTTTCGTATGTGGTCTTAAATTAAACTAACTGACTTTTAAAAGCAGATTACATTTTACTTCATTGTGATTATGACATCAGTATTAAAGCTGGTTTAAACAGCCAGAGTCAAGCAGAGTTTTTCTCTTACCACATGGCAGAGAGGGCAGCCTAAAAGCCGGCGCAGCCTGGTTTCTCTTTCACCGGCGCCAGTTCTTCAGCTGGGGTAGGGGGTTCCCTCTGTGGCAGGGCTGCAGGCAGCGAGGCAGAGTGGAGCTAAATATCTCAAGCAGAGGGCGAAGGGGGGAATTGCACCGATGGTTTCCATGGCAATCAGACAACCTGAGGGTAGGGGGCAACATCTCGCGGGGATCCTGCACTTCAGACCTTGCACTTGCCCCTCATTCAGCAGGGTACTGCTTATTTAAGAGCCATCTGCCAGAAATAAGTCTCACCTGAGTTTTAAGTTTCTTCTCTGAATAATTTTATTGCCTCCGTATTTTCGGTCTTTGTCACATCTAGGATCCCACGGGAGGAACTGCACAGATCCAGGCATACGTGATTGCCCAAATTCACACGTCTGTCTGCAGCCCATGTGAGCAGCAAATACRCAGCGTGTAGCGCAGTAGAATTCAAACTTGTAACATGTATTCCTAAAAAAAAGTAAAATCTRCCATGGGTTTTATATCTCCATTCAAATTACACAGTGTACCATAATATGCACATATTCAGTATTTCTTTCAGGAATAAAGTTCAAGCATTTCTGCTATCTGCATGCAATCATGTTGCCAATGGTTTTACAAGTTTTAGCTATGATTTTAAGCAAGATTTTTGCCTAAAATTAATTCAGTAGATTCGGTAACTACCATTTCTTTGGGCAAGTTTTCTCACAGGCTCAGAGAGAGGATAGTGGTATTCTGTCATAAAGGTATTGATAATGTATTAATACTTGCAATGTATTAATACCTGTAATTTCACTCAAGAGTGTAAACTGTTCTTATTTACCTTTGTGATACAAAGAAATGAATGCAGAATATGAGAGCATTGAAATTCTTGGAATTGTTCTAGTTTCTATATAAATACACTAGTGGGTCACTTGCTTTAGTTGTAAAATAACTATGTGCCACTTCTTGCATAAGAATTCACAGCTATATTAATGTAAAACTACTGCTGCATCTCTTAGTATATTACCATCACATTATGAAGCTTTCAATAGATGATCTTTCCCATGTTCTTAGACAACCTTGACCTTCAGTTCTTAGTGAGGTGAACAATATTACATCACATCTAAAGAGAACAGTGTAATCATCTTTTCTATTTGCAGCACTAAGACAGTCAACAGTATTTGATACAATCAGCATGTGTCTTGATACTGAAGGCACATGGTGACAAGTCTAACTGAATGTAGTTATTTGGCTGTCATGAAATGCACCTTATGGTGATAAACTTCAGCCATAAAATTGGAAGACTATCACATAAACATGTTTCATGAAGAAATACACTTACAGAATTCACTGCTAGTTTATAGTTGGAAAACGGCATTCTATTTATTATGCTGCAATTTTTACAGTAAGTCAGTGTTCCAAAACTCATTACGTTTTACAATGAAGTAATTACTGGGTGTTGATTCTTCTCCTTCAACCAACAGGTCTATCTAATTAGTGTACAATAAATTGAAATACTGTGATTAGGGATGTATGAAAGGATACTAAAGCTGGATGCAGCTTCAGTGAGGTTCGAAGCAGGGGGAACTGCACAGCAATGTGCCTGGAGTATGTACCTGGTGGGGCAATACTCCTAGGGAAACTTCCTCTGGCTTTGCACCCTTTCCTCTGTAAATACATCATACCACAGATGCTACAGTAAGCATATGAAGGCAGTTCATTTCATGCTTATATATATTAAATGTTAAACTTGATACACAAATAGCATTTTCTTTTCATTACTTATCAGACTCTTTATCTTTTATATACATTTCTTCTCTCTGTAATCGTAAAGGATATGGTGTTCATAACACTTACCGAAGGTTAGGCTATAAAACTACCCAAAACAATAGCTTCAATAAACTCAGAGACATTGTCTTATCTTCAGCATAAGTCAGTCTCACTGCAATGTAATGTTTCTAGCTTGGCATTTTATTGGTTATGGGAGATGTTTTGAGGCATTAGGAATAGGAAGGTTTCTCTGTCCTGCTGAAAGTCAATGAGAGTTGGAGGCTTACCCTCCATTTGTGCTTTTGAAGATCCCTGCTGTGGTTTGATCCGCTGCCTGTGAATGAGACTTTGAAATATGGTGTCACTCTTCTACTGGATTAACCATCCTGCCATTAGCAGTAATGGTGTGTGGGTATGACTGTGCTTGTAAAACATTCCCAAAAGGGAYGTGGCTATATCTAATAGATTTAGTGCAGTGTTCATCTGGTTCTTTTAGGCTGCCCAGGGAAACCGTGGAGCAGAAATGGTCTTCAAGGAATATTCACAACACAAGGGCTTTCCTGGTACAGATTTGCCCTGCTCCACCTTGAAATCTGTATGCTTGGGAAGCACGCAGAGGTATCCTGGAATGGCAGGAGGAGACAAAGATTGATGCAAGTATGCTTTAACTATTCAAGCAGCAAAGCAGCCCCCTTCGGGCCACTGCAACTCAGCATAAATGTAAACTACATAAATCTCRGCTGCAGTTCACATATCTGCTAGAAGAGGAAATAATTAAATAATCCTGAATTTATTTCAGATCAGAAAGGTTACCCTTCTCTCAAAACTATTTAATCTTTTCAGACCCCTAGTAGTCATTCACAGCACTAGATGGCCTTACAATGACAAAGATAATATTAATGCCTCACTTTTATGTAAGACTTATCAGGCCAATATTAATCGTTACTTGGTTAATTCAATGGACAAAGAGAAATAATCACCAAGTCTCGAAGAAACAGGGAATGTTTTTGCAGGCCCATTATGTCTAGACGTTTGCTAACCTTGCTAGAGCTACTGAAGCTCAGCAGAGGTGATTAATACAACTAAAATGGGATTTCTCCAGCCTAAGCTTTGACATTACTATATTATTCTTAGCTAAAAGGCAGATTATTTTAGATGAAGCAAAGTTCACTTTCTGATTTCAGAGATGCCAAGCAGGGGGCTTTTTGGTCAAGCTACAAAAAATTGAAACTTCATGTTGGCAATGAACCAGAAAATCTAATGAATTCTGATGAAGAACTGACACTAAACTTAATTATTCAAGAATTCTAGAAAGATTATTTTTCTTCAGGCTTTTTATTTTCTTTATTATTGATCCACATCCTCATATTAGCATGACAAATCATTTCCTATGTTGTGCAAATAAGAATCACTAGTGAAATTATGTATCCATGCTGAAATRGTTTTGCCTTTTGACTGCCTATATTTTTAGAATGTGTATCAGTCTACATTTTAAAAAGTGGAAAATCTGATGTGCCATCATTCAGAAAGTGGGCAAAACCTTCAGCTTCATTGGTGTCCTACAATGTGCAACAACAAAAATTAGAGGGGAAAAACATATGAAAAATTGCACTACAAGACAGTCTGACTATAGATAACAGTTTTAGAAATATGAGATTGCCCTCATAGAATTGGGCGTACTCACAAGAAGAAAGTCATTAGAAAATGACAGATAAACATCAGGGCAGAGATCACTGGGAAATTATGATAAATTTCATGTTTCTGTGATCATTAATCAAGAGACATAGGTGTTGTTGATCTCCTGAGATAGGGGAATCCTGGGTTGCAGCCTCTGCTCCAAGAATTATTTATGTTCTCGTATTGTAAACCTTTCTGTTCTACTGCTGAATTTGAGGCATTGCCTATGATTAGTTAGAATAAATAAAATACCAAGAGATTAAAAAATCTGCAGATATTAAAACAGTGGCTGGGCAAGGCAGCCTAAGAGCAAGAATTTGGAAAGGGAATATGGTAAACATCAGAAAGTATCTTTTGCACAGTCCGTATCACCCTAATGTACAAGGGTTGTCTAGGTAATGACCCAGCAGCTTGGCAGGAGTCTTCTTTAGGCGAGCTTTAGAATTTTAGGAAGATTTTTGGATTTTGGCTTTCACTTAATCCTTAGCCCTGGTGGAACTGAATATGTCTGAAATGAATGTTCATGTAACAGGTCAGAACACAGTTCAAACATTTTAACTCTGAGATTTTAAGATCACTGCAGTCTAAACCTGATTACAGATGAAAAACAAAGAAGATTAAATGACCATATCCCATCATGGTTGTAGACTAACTGCCCCAGGTGTTTATGACGTGCTATGAGATTTAATGAGTTACTAATGACTTGGAAAAGGGAAAGGATAGCATGGCAACAAAGTCTGTAGAGGAGACTGAGTTGTATAGATGTACAAGCACCTGAGATGACTGTAGACAATGTCAAAGAAAAATAAGACAGGTGAAAAGTCAACAACATGATAATAATGAGATTCAAAATCAGGTTGCAAAGAAAAATAATCTGTTCAACCTGTAAAGCTCTAAGCTGATTATATCACCYGAAGGAAGACCTAGGACATCACTGTACATAGATCAATGTGCAACTACAGTCAAAAAAACAAATCAGATATGGTAATGTGCAAAGGGATGGAATAATCAGGAATGTGGGGACCATTGTAATGACAGGGTAGAGATAGCATTGCAGAATGGTGGCATATGTGTCACCCAATCTCCAAAAGGATGCTGCAGAGGAAAGAAGAGAATTTTCATGTAAAGAGAGTGTGAAATGATAAAAATCATTTAGCTTACAAACAAAAATCCATAAAATAATGCATGTTCTAGACCAGGTAGTTAGGGACCCTCTTTTTTTTTTTCCTTTTTTATGAAGCAAAGGAGGGATTCAGTGTAACTAAGGAGCAGAAAGTCAATACTTTTCTGATTCATTTCAGTTGTGAAACTCACTGCCATAGGAAATCATTGAGACTAAGAATTTAATGAGATAAAAAAGGACTGAATAATCATGTAGATAGCAAGAATATATAGAGCTATCATAATTACTGATAACAAAAAATATAGATAACTATTGTACCATACTTGCTGTCTGTGAGGTTTTTAGAACTTCCTCTGAAACCCAGGGTACTAGATATATTATTTGGACAACAGAAGTTGAGGATAGTCACTTGCATTTCTGAGCCTAATACAAAAAATTTATTTTAGTCATGCCATAACATAATAATAATAACAACAAAAATATATTGAGCTATTTAATCTAATCTCAAAATCCGCTTTTGTGCTTATGCATATCTAAGCACAGACAAATAATCATAAATAAACAGAATGCCACATCCACTCAGCAGAAATTCCTCTCAACTATAAATTCAGTCAAAACTCTAGCTGATCCAATATTTCCTTCTCTGACTTTATATTTTCCAAATTCATTTTCTGGCCAAAGGCCAGCTGATGATCCCTTTCTCCATATCAATGCCAACATTTGAAACAAATACAAAAAAGTACATTCAGATAGAAACAAAGGTACATAAATCTGTACTGATTTGTGTAGATGCTTAAATGACTCCTTCCCTGTCTGTCTCATGACATCCTTCTTATGCATTCAGGAATAATATTTCAAACACAAGAGCTCCGAAATTGCTCTCATCCCACTACCAGCCTTTCTGCCTTTGTGTGTACCAACAGGCTCACACACATGCACACACACATGTGCACACTCACAGACATGGGCCACATGCATGCACAAACACGCAGACACTTGCGCACACTGACACACACACATGCACACTCACACAGATGCTCACGCTCATACAGATATGCACACGTGCATGCACACACATACATACTTACATACATGTGCAAGCACACATGTGCACACACAAGTGCATGCGCACACACGGTCACTGACATGCACAGACACATGCAAACACTCATTCACACATTCATACAGACATGTACACACAGACATGCACACACACATRCGCGCGTGTGTGTATACACACAAACATGCACACGCTGCACTCTCAGACACAAGCATACACGCAGATGCAGGCACACACACACGTACACATGAATGTGCACACACACGCACGCACACAGACATGCACACATGCAGATACAGGCATGCACACGCATGTGCACACACACACACGTGCACACACACACTCATGCAGCCCCGTGCACACGCACAGACACAGGCCCGCACACACACACGTGCACACACATTCATGCAGCCCCATGCACATGTGCAGACACATGCACGCACACGCACGTGCACACACACGCGTGCAGACACACTCACGCACCCCCTGCAGGCAGGGGCACTTCAGGGCCATGGCCGCTCACCTCGCACAGGCCACCACACGCCCGTGCTCACGGCTCCCTCCACCCCTGCACCTGGCTGGTGCGAGGTCGCCGGCAACGCGGCCTCCCTGCGGAGGCTGGATGCTGGCTGGGAAAATCGATGGGAAAGGCCGAGGAAAACAGCGGTAGAGTAGCTGTTAATTCTCCGGTGAAACATGTGATCTCTCATATAACAGGGTCCCAAGCTGCTTRAACTCAAGCAGCAAATGTTTTTATGTAAACAGAAGCAGCAGATTGTCGATCTCGGAGAGGAAGAAGAGCAGCGGCCCTCGGAAAGAACGGTGCGAATTGGACATGTCGCCTCTCTTCTGCGTCACAGTTCACACTGCCACATTTCGAAATCAGAAAAAAGGGGTTTGAGTGGCATTTTGTTGAAAATACATCTCATGTAAACCAAGGTAGGGACAGACGATAGTGTTAGGGAGGAAAGCAATGTTTCTTCAATATTGTACTTCGGGTTTTTTTGACATAGCTGCTTCCTTAAGCTGCTCCAACCTGTCAAAAGTGTGAAAATGTCTTCTGTTCACTTCTCAGAAAAAGATGCACAGCTAAATCAAGGAATGGCTGCGTAAGTAATTTTATTTTTTATGATTTGAGCCCCAAAAGGTCTTAAACTGTCAGATTTATTGTCTATCCAATTTTATGACTTTTAGTTGTATTTATTCTCTGATGTTTACCATCAAATATGTCTACGTGAGCTCTGGTTTGTAGGCTTTCGTATTGCTAAATCACTCTTTAAGCCTTAGATGTAGCTTCTGTTCGACATCAATCCCCTGAGATGCACCATTAACATGAATCATTTCTGAAAGTATGTCGTGTGGTATGAACTTCTTGTTGAGTCAGTCATTCACTGTGATTGAAAGAAGTGATGACCTTCACAGAAACAGCGTATCGCAGTGAAACATCCCAGGACCCTCTTCACCACTGTCAATCATCTCTGCCGCTGGGGCTCATGTGGGCTTAATCACAGCACAAAAATCGGCTGAAGATTATTTTCCTTTATGTGGTTAGGTTGGCAGAGTTTTAAATAAAGGATTGACAACAAATCCCCGCTACTGGGTCGTAGAGACCACTTTATTCCTTGAGTGTTGTTTTCACAGTGGACTTGAAAGATTAAGTTGTGCTTTGGTCAGTTCTTCTCATTTTCCTCAATGCGCATCAAATACATCAAATAAAATCTTTTTTAGAAATACTAACTCCTCAGTAGACAGTACCAAAACAGATATTTTTTGGTCCTCTTAAGAAACAGGCCTGGATTTGCAAAAAGGGTTTAGGCATCTCGCTTCACCGATTCTGCGAATCTGGGCCTGAGGCCTGGATCCCGCAGGCCTGAACTTACAGTGCAGAATGAAAGTGTAACTCGATCAAACTGTTGCTTCAAAATGTGTTCAGTTAACTTAGGTTTTAGCACAATTCCTGTTGTAAGAGCACTGTTTTACATTTGCACCTGTTCTTATGCAATTAATGCAAAAGTAGAAGAACAGGTAAAAAAAATAGTTTTTATGACCTAGGTTTAATAACCAGTTCTGTTCTGGATGCCCTTTGGGATCTTGGATTTGTCACTCACCGTTCCAGTACATCAGCTTTTTCTTCTGTAAATTAGCCTAATTATATGTTCCTGCTTTATAAAATCAGTAGGAGGCCTGGTTCAGCCTGGTTCATTCATTAATGATTTAAAGTGCTTGGAGATTATTGGATGTAAAGTGGCATAAAAGGATTGTTAAATTTGAGAGAGAGATTCTAAAAAGAAAGGAAATAAAAACAAAACAATGACAGCTCCACAGTGTTTCACAAAGTTAGTTTTTCCCACTCCTCATGTGCCGCATTCCACAAATGATCATATAGGAGATACTAAACATACAGTGTATTATCATACCATATGTAATATAAAATATTATAGATATTTTCTTTTTCATTTGGCAGACTGTCAGAGTTGGGGACACTCTTCTCCATTTGTGAGAATATGTCATTTTCTTCTGAAGCAAATCTGATTTATAAGAGTAATTGTCTGCTTCCTAAGCAGTATTTCTACTGCTGAAATACCATATTTCAACAAACACAAATATTTCAACGAGACTAAATATGCAGATTGTATTTAAGTTCACATTTGCTCTTAACCTCAAAATTCATCAGTCACTGCAATATTTTCTAGATTTGCATCTCTGAAGAAGGAAATCAATATGTTTCTGTCCAAATTTGGCCAATATATATAGAATAGTCTCAACAGAAGTAAAGCAAACAGTATGCAATACACTATTGACCCCAGATATCCATTCAGTTCAGTATCTCATGGCCAGTATGAAATATTGGCCATGTCATTTGAAATAATTCAGAGAAAGAAGCAAAAAATTCTAGAGGCAATTCCTGAGTACCTTGCCAATACAAAAAGTTTTGTCCCAGCTCCTTCTTTTGAATAATGTGATAAAATGTAAGGGTTTTGAGGTTCCAAATTTGAGAAAATATATTATTAATTAACTCTGGATAATCCTGTTAGTTGCATAGATCAATAAGAGGCTAATATTCATGCAAAATTCTGCTACTGACAATTAGACAAAGACTAATATGCTACAACTGAATTTGGAAGCATATTTTTGTATAGTATGTCTGATGTACTAGTGGGAAAAAATGAGACAGATGATAAAGAAAAATTGTTGACATAGTATTTAAAAAGTAATAAATTGAGTGTTGTTTCCAGTAGGAAATGCCATGCCCAGGGGTAATGATTTAGAATTCAGAGCGCTATCCTGTTCATTTCTCACTGTGCAAAGTGAGCCAATGTATAGATATGTCCCACTGTCATACATACAGCTTATACCCAGAAGCAATTTGATTTTTTTCTAGTAGATATTGAAATGAAGGAATATTATTTCTGCATGATCACTTAGGACTATGGCATTTAAAGGTCATCATGAAAAGCATCTTCCAGACACCTCCTATCAACAGCAACCTCTTGGAGTATTGACTGATAATGGTTATGTATTGTTAAAAGCATTTTCTGTCAAATAGAAATAAATGCTTTTCATATTGTTTCCTGCTTCTTGGATAAATAAAAACATAAGATTTTCAGTATTTATTCTACTGTCTGCTCATGTATGTGAACAGCCCCTTCAGAGTTCATCTTTATAGCAATATTTTCTTTATAGATATTACAACCTTGAGTTGAGTTTTTAACATCAAATACAGTACATTTTAGTGTTCAGAACTGACAACAGTGATAATGACAAAACATCCCTAAGGCTGTATGGCACCAAAGAAGGGTTTTTTAAGTAACAAAATACATAACAAATCATCATAGACAATTATCTCCTTTAATTTCTGGAGCTTCTGTCATCATATTTTCAGATTACCTCTTGAAACTAAAAGGAAACATAAGATAGCTAATTGATAGCAGCTAGTTTTAGGGGAAAAGAGAAGCTGAAGCATAATCCAATGAGTGTAGGAAGGTACTGATTTATTGTTAAGCTGGATTTTGGCTGGTTCCCAGAGAATGTCTTTGATCTCATGGCCATCACAAGCCTTATGGAACCTGTAGGTGTAATTGCTACTTTCAAGCCAAGCTAAATCAGGAAACAGTCACATTCCTCTGTGTTTTGAAACAATGTTAGACTGTGTCCACATCACAACCCAGAACGAGGGCTGGGATGAGCTCTGAGATATGAAGGTTGAGGGTGTGTTTTTAGCATTGCATTTTGGCATTTTTTGCAGCAAACAAGAGATTCCTGCTCCCCTTTGTGCCTGCTTCTGCTCTTCAGTGAGTTTTACCATCCCAAATTGTGCTGTAGGGCTGTGCACTAAACCAAAGCAATGAAACAATTCATTTGTGGTGTTTCTATCCTCCTCTAAAGCAGGAGATAGAAACAAGTGAAACAGTGCAGGTAGCAGAAGGATCCTTTTAAACTGGCTTTGCTGCTGGAGAAAATGTCCATGGAACTACAGGTTTAAGAGTTTTCCTCAGGGTCTGAATGGAAATATAGAGACTGGTCATTGTTGTGATGTATTTGTACATATTTGTGAGACAGGAGTCACCACAGAGGCAGCAGGAGAGCCCAGAGGATAGCAGAAGAAGCATAGTAGCATTGGTAGCAATGGAACAGCATGTTTGGGGTAGGTGCTAGGTAGAAAATTTTGGAATTATGATTAGGAATTATGAGCAGTCTCTTGTTGACTGATTCCTAATGTGTTCAGGCAAGCAAGAACTGATGCCTATTCTCTGAGGAGAAACAGAAATACATGCGACAATTTTCTAATTATATTTCATTTTTTCTGCTGCTGGAAAAAAACTCACAAAACTCCAAAATTAAATAGCTACTTAGTCTGAAAGACTGGCACTATTACATACAGCAGAACTGACAGAGAAAGCATGACTAGCCCAAGGAAGTAGCTTCATTATTAATTACAGTAATTATTTATGATGTTTTTGTTAAGCAGTGACAGTGCACTTAGGACTGTATATAGCCAAGCTAAATGCCTGAAGGACCATACGATGAAAAGCAGGTGCTGACCATCTGCATCTCATGTCTTTGGTGGATATTTAATGTGTCGACAAGGGACTCTAAACTGAAAAGAAAACTATTCATATACTCATAGAAGATGCTTAATCTCTTGAAGTACTTATGTTGTTATAAGACCAAATCACTGTAAAGTTTGAACACTTCATGATCATTTATCCTTACAAATCAGAAGCAAAAGAATAGCTGTATTAGTAAATGGGAAACTGGGATTTGATTTACCCAAGTGTATGACAGAACTAAGATTTAAACCTAACTCTCCATAGTCCTAATAGGTTCAGTCCAGTAGTTCCTTTTTTAACTGAGACATATCCATTCCTCCACATTTCCTCCCCTGGACAATAACCACTTCCCCATCTTGCTCCTTTCCCCAATCTCTTTCAATAGGATACCCACCTGCTTGCCCAGGTTTATGGGTGCTGCTGTGCTGTGACCCACCACTAACGCTGATGCATCTGTCTAGTGAACTGCACTTCATTTACTGAGGTGAACTGTACTTCATTCACTGGGAACTAGTGGTTTAGCCAATACATTTATTGACCTACTCCCCGCCTAACAGGGCACATGGATTTTTCTAAGCACTAGGTTCATGACAATATTTCTTTGGTCAATGGATTAACATAGGCAAGCTTTCTGGAAGACTTGATATTGAAGGAGGGATTTGAATGTTCAAAGGATCAGAAGTGGAAGGAAATTCCATACTTAAAGGGATCAGCAGGAGGAGGAAGTGTAATTATGGATGCTGGAAAAGAGTACAAAATTGTATTTAGGCTGGTTATTYGTGAAGTGCAAAGACCATATTCTTTCTTTGCTGGCAATGAATGAATGAAGGACACAGTAGAATAAATAGTATGTTACTATAATAAATAACTGTCACAGGCTCAGATGCACAACTGAACTACCACAGCTGGTTGAGATAGTATATGTCAACTGAGCCACGGTAACTGACTATGTGCATGCTTTTCACTCATGGAAGCACAAAGTAAAATGTGCTAGCTTAAACCTCTGCCAGAGGTTTTTGACAGGGTAAAAACATGTGTATGGTCATATACTCAGTAATTCTTCAAGTCATCATAACTCAGTTGTCTGTCCAAGTCCTCAGATACACAAGTATGGGCACTCCTAATTCTGTAATTTGCTGTCTTCTAAATATGGGGCTTTGCAACTTCACTGTTCTGAATAAGTGCTTAAAAAGGAATGTTTTGATTTATACAAAACAACGCACTTCAGGCGTCCTGAGAGAAATATGCGGAGTGGAAGCAAATGTAATGAGAACTAAAGCAAGAGCTCCCTGATGTGTTAGGCCTGTAACTGCCCCGGAGAGACAGAACGCCTCAGAGCTCTTCTGCTCAGCTGTCTGTGATGGTTTCACACCATCAAACTATTCCAGGGAGGAGCAAGCCCCAACATTTTCATTGGTGCTAGTACACATTCCACATGCCTATTTACTCTGAGTGCCATCAAGCTAAAGATAAATCCAGCATCAATATTGCTTTTTTGAAAAGCCTACCAGACAAGATAAATTAAGAACAGGCTGCAGCATTCTTTCTGAATTCACATAATGAGGGAATTTCAAAACTGTAACACTGCCTCTCTTACCAAGGATTTGTAACCCGTAATTACATTGATACATGTGCCATGTCAGCAAGAGCAGTGAAATTCACAGTATTTTTTATGTGAAATGTATTGTTTTATTGCATTAATTCACATTTAATGTGTACACAGTAATAACCATAAAGTATGATAACAAAAGTTATATATTTTCTTCAGAACCTTCATTTAGAGAGCTTTCCAAAGAGTCCAAGGAAATTAAAATATCAGTCAATTTACCTGCAGGATACAGAGCTAAAGCAGAAAGCCCTGTAATTTCTTTTAGAAGCAGCTCCCTCTTCTTCACATAATGTCCCTACCTCTGACTGATAAAATACAATAGTCATAATGCTTGTACGTATTGTTAAAACCTCTGTGAACAAAACAAAGATTTCAGAACTGAAGAAAAACGCATCACTAGCGATAAACTGTGTTACTCATGAGCAGTGGGGCTGAGGAAGGGAGATTTGTAATGAGGGTATGAAATTCAAGAATTTCTTCTCAATAGCACTTAAAGAGATGACACCCATAAAGCAAGAATGTCACACTCAGTTAGGAAACATAGTTCTTCTGGATAATGAGCATAAACAACGCACTAAATGGAGCCAAAGTCTTGAAGTCCTTTCTCTTGAAAAGAGAAGCAGCAGTTATGAGGGTGTGGATGAAAAAGAAAAAAAAGATACAGTGCTTTTATCATTATCTAATTCTGTTTGCTTTCAGGGCTGTATTCAACTCTTTCTTACAGACATAAAACAAAATTTCAGGAACATTTTTATTTGTTAGCTATTTAAATCTAAATACACATGTGAAAAACAAGTGAGCGTTTGGATAGTTCAGTAATAGGAAACCATGATTTATACTAGGTGTAGGATCAGGAAGCAGAGGTGCAGAATAGCAGTCGTTGGAATTTGAAAGACAAAAGTGATCTCTGATAGATTATGATTCATGAGCTGGATGAATTTACTTCGAATGACAGAAGCACACAACACTTGATGGCAAGAAACAGGCACAATCAGAGCTGGCTTTTATCAGCTTTGGTTTGCCAGAACTTTGTGCCAGTAGCTGTCAGAAATCTAAAATAAGATCATAGATTTCTCTCTACTGCAACAAAAATTCAGTAAGAAAATTGCCTTCCTGCCTCCAACTCCTAAGCCTCACTGGCATAAAGAGAGCAGCTGACTTGGCACAGAAACATAGAAGTTTCCCCCGACACTGAAAAAGACCAATTCCCGTACAAGAAAAAGGAGAGGACTCTATTTCACAGCAACTTCCCTTTATTTTTTTAGGTTTAGGTTAACTAAATGTACTTAGTTGTATCAAAGAATTCCTTTGACATCACACATGTGGCCAAATGACAGACACTGTCCCAGAATTAAATACACATTTAATTTGGAGAAAGGTTCCCTGATCTAGCATTCTCATCTTTCTACTCTATAGAATTCTTTTTTTGATTATTATTTGATTCTATTTTTGATTATTATTACCAGTCCTTAGTACCTGCTCTAATTTGAAATTTCTCAGACAAATCTGCGAGGCTCAAAACCCTTTCTGTGCATCAGTCCGTGGTACTGTGGTGCCTGTGATGATTGAATGGGATTCCTGGTAAAATATGCAACTGAAGATACATGTCCATTGGTGCAAAACATCAGAAGAAAGCCCTTAGTACAAGACTGCAGGGCAATGACATAGATAAACTCCAGAGCAAAGCACTAACACCTCTTCTGCTTCCAGAGCAGACTCTTGATTCTCTTCAGAGTTTATTAGTCACCCTTGTGTTCAGCTGATTAAATTTGTTTGTAGATGTCCTGAAGATTATATTGACAGCTATTCCTGCTTACATCTAAAATGGCAAGAAGTTGAAGAATATGAGCTGACATGATATGACAAATGGAAAGATTAAATGCACCACTGTGTAGCACTTACACTCATCTCCCCCTCACTCCTTGGCATCTTGAGTGTGTTTGAGACTGGAAGTCAAATGAATGGGATGACATTTGGTTTTGCTAAGATAGCTGTGTTATTGGCGATTTATAGTTGCATTCCTTCRTAAGTACACAAATTAGCAGGGAAGGTGAAAGTCAGCTAGTCAGAAGATTTGTAGAGTTCTTGATTCTCAGCAGTAATTTCATTGAAAAGTAAATCATGTAAGTCATAAATTTAAAACAACTATGAAGGAGGAAAGCAGCTGGAATAAAAGGCTGTTTGAAAATGACCACACTGTAGATATGTCTGCAGCTAGAAGAAAATACAGTATCTCTTTTAGGTATTTCTGCAGATTTAGGACCTGATTCTGAACTTACTTCTATTATAGCATAAATCAGAAGCAACCCCACGGTAGTTATCAGTTACACTTGGTTAAAAAAAAGGAAAAAAAAAAAAGAAAGCTTGCAGAGTAAAATCAAGCTCGGAATTTGAATGTCAATATTTACATAGTAGATAGTACAGTCTATGTTATATAAAGTTATTATAATTTATAATAGCAAGGGTCAAAATCTAGGTAGCTTTTTTTTTACTAAATCTTTTCTATTGCAAAAAAAGTGTGCAGACTTTTTGAAAATATATTCATTTACCTAAAAAAAAAAAAGATTACTTCTTGGCACATTCTTTTCTGTGGCAACCTTTTTATGTTTCAGAAATTACTGTTTTGTGAAGCAGCTACCCAGAGGACAGGTATATACAGAATATTCCAGTAGTGACCATATTCATAATACTTATAGGAAATGGAAAGCTCCTAAATCTGCTCCAAAAATATATCTTTAGAAATGGAAACAATATAAAATGGCAAACTAGTGAAACAAAAATTAAAAGGAGTAACTAGTAGGGTAAAATATTTGCAGATGAGACCATATAAAGATTCTCTGTATTGGACATACAGAGAAAATGTATGCTACGGCTCAAAATATAAATTGGAAAATAAAAAACACCTGACCTATCTTGAATAGTAGATCAGAGAAGACTATCAGAAGTAAAAATTAGAAGTTACATCCAAACAAGTGGAATAGAAAGGAATAGAAACTATAGCAAGCTAAATGTAAAGACACCATATGACAGGCCAGAAGGGATTTGAAGGAGTAACACTAAGGACAGACAATCTATTCATTAAACTTTTTTCAAACATACCTTTACCAAAAAGCCTGAGAGAAAGTCAGATGGAATGAATAGACAATCCAGGTATGAAAGGAACGTTCAAGGAAGATGAGCCCGTTGCAGAAAAACTAAATTAATTTATTGCATCAGTGTTCATTACAGAAGAAAATGAGGTCCTTGTATCAGAGTCATTCTTTATGGGAGATAAGTCTGAGGAACTGGTTCAAATTCAAGTGTCAAAAGAAAAGGTTTTAGAGCAAATTGACACACTGAACAGTATGAAATCTCCAGGAGCAGATGGTATTCACTGAAGATTTATAACAGAACCCAAATATGAAATTGCTGAACTACTAACTGTGGTGTCTAACCTATTGTCAGAGGAACAGAAGGTGGGAAATATGACAATAGTCTTTATAAAGGACTCCAGAGAGCTCTTGGATCTATAGACAGTAAGTCTGGTTCCTGTACAGACAAAATGGTAAAACTGCAATAAAGGATGAGATTAATAGACACCTGGACAAATACAATATATTGCATATCAGAGTTTCTATTGAGGGAGATGTTCCTCACAACATTTATTTGATTTTTTTAAAAACTGTCAACGAGCATGTGGATTAGAGTGATCCAATGGCTATAATGTACTTGGATTTTTAAAAGGCTTTTGACACATTCCCTCATTAAAGGCTTCTACAAAATAAATTACAATGAGATTAATGGGAAGCTGCTGGTATGGATTAGTAGCTACTTAAAGGCAGAAAGCAAAGAATAGCAGTGAGTGATCAACTTTCACAACCAACAAGTCCCCTAAGTACCAGTAGTGGGATCTATAGTGTTCATCTTTCGTCTGTATTCTGCCTCCTGGCAGAGGAGCTCACTGGAATTTAAGATGGCATAGGCTTCTAGAACTCACTGGAAAGGAGAGAGGAATAAAATGGCAAATGAAATTCGGTATCAGTAAGTGCAAGGTCATGCAGTTGGAGTAAAGCAGTCCAGATTATAAAAAGGAAGGACTCTGAATGAACTGCCTCCATTCTGGACAGAAATTTGAGGGTTACTGGGGATCATTCTACAAGACCGTCAGCCAGAGGTTCACTGGTGGCAAATAAAGTGTTAGGACTTATTAGAAAAGAAATTGAGAGCAAACCAGAAAATATCTCAGTAATAGTCTGATCTGTCACAGGTTTAATTCTGCATGCAACTCTGTTGACCCTGTTCCAAAAATCATCCACCAGAAATAAACAGAGGCAAAGAAGGCAATAATCTTGGGAAAAAAATATAGAGCAGGTTAGGTTCAAAACATGACTGAGATTTATAAAACAATGTCAAGGACATAGGTAGCAAATTGCTATTCACAGTTCTTCACAATATAAGGACTAGAAAACATTCACCTGGCTGCAGTTTTAAACAAACAAAAGGGAATGCTTTTACACACTACAGAATTGTGTAACTCATTGCTTCAGGGTGTTGTGGAAACCAAAATTATAATGAACTGAGAAAAGGATCAGATGTGTTCATGTAGGACAGGTTCATTAATGAATTTTAAACACAATACTACAGATGCCACCTCTATTTCAGGAACTCCTAACAACCAATGGAAGCTGGAATAGTAAAGGAGAGGAAAGATGAGTCTGTACTGTACATGCTTTGTTCTTTAAATATCTGTCACTGCCCTCTGTTGGAGATCTTCATGCCACTCAGTAGGGAAGATCTTGTATACTTAAGAATGAATTTGAGGTAATGTTCACTGTAAAGCTTTTTTGACCTATATTGTTGGCAGTGTTGCATAAATGCTTAACTGGAGTGTAACTTCTAARTATATTGAATCATGCATACTTGCCTTTTTGTGTTGTTTTCAACATACAAAGTTAGTAGGTTCCTAACTGAAGAAACATTTTAACTTTGTGCTTTTACTTTTACCACTTGCTCTCATTTCTGCAAAGACATTGTGTGATAAGAACTCTTTTGCATATCTTGCAGGATCAGATGAGCTCAGCAGCTCCTAGACTGGATTTAGCACATTCAAACTGTATTTTCACAGGCTACAGAAATGTTTAAAAGAAGTGAAAAAGCTGATGAGCATCCTGTAGATGTTTGAAAAGGCCTAAAATGGGTTACGGGGTAAATATATGGCAGGGCTCATAGCTGTTCACAGCAAGTATGGAAACGATGCACAGATAAAATGACAAATGTCAACACAAGAGATAGGGCACCAATGGATTTGCTAAAATTATTCCAGTTTAAAAAAAATGGCTAAGAAAATGTAACTTCTACACTTGCTAATGAAAAATTCTAATGAGTGAGAAACAAAGTTATCAAACTTGTTTTCTTATATGAGTCATATTTCCAAACTCAGATTTGACAGATGAGAAAAAGACTACTTAGTTTTCCACTGTTTGTCTCATATGGTTGTAGTTTTCTCCTCAGCCCAAAATTCCTCTCTTAATTTGGCTGACATGAGCCTTTCTCTGCAGTATCTCCTTTATCCAGAGCTCCTACTTATCTCTGCCTCTGCAAGAGAGTAAAAGATATGCTCCTGCTTTTCCTCTATTCAGGGTGGAGATAAGAGGATATATAAAGAGAATCCTTTAACTCTGTCAAAAACCCAAGATTTTTTGGCACAGCATAGTTACAAATGCAGAACTGCAGAGACAGCAGATTCCTATGAGTGAATATCATGGAGGCAAACAACCAGCAGAAAACCTGTTTAAGCAGCATCTTGCTCCAGCTTTTCTAGAGTTACCCCCAAAACAGAAGTTTCTGCACTTCACATAAGTAATTAAAACTATTTATCTATTAAAGGATTAATTTCTTTATTAATTTTAGGTGGATACAGCAGACCAGGTAAAGTAGGCTACTTTCCTGAAATACATCTGGTTTGTGCATTAGGGGTAAATACTGCCATGTGCACACAAAAACCATGTGCTCTGTAGTTAAGGGCAGTTGTGTATATGTGTGTGTGKGGGGGGTATTGCACAGAGATTAAGAGTAGCACAGCTGGCAGCATTCATCTCACTTCATGCTACCCTATAAAAAGTATTTTTCTACTCTAGTCATTTAGGCTCCCTCTACAGTCTACAGAGAGGGACAGAACCCTCCACAAGAAGGTTGATTCACTCTTCTTAGACACTATTTAGGATGGGATTAATTGGACGCTTAATTTGTCTCTTTGTCTCCATTGGGTATTAGAGGGAGCCTAGATGAGGGGTTTGCATTAGGTGTGTTACTTTTAGATGGTTAGGTGAGATGAATCCTATCCATGGTTTAAAAAAAACTGTGTAAGTTGTGTCATGGAAATTATTGAGCGAGTGGAGTAGATACTGTTTGTACTGTAGACTTTGGCTTTCTCCAAAGATCTTAAGTAAAGCATAAATAGTGATGTTTCATGAACAATACTTTGTAACTGTAGAGTATAAACATTAAATATAAACAGCGTGGTCTTGATAAAACAGAGATGAGGCTGCTGGAACAAGCAGTTCCATTCAATGAAGAGCCTGAAGGTAGCAATCACAGTCCGCTTTAAGTCTTTAGCCCAACTGCTATGTAACTGCACCAGTACTAGGTTGCCTTCAGTGCGTGAATGATTGCATTACTTATTTCTTCCATCTCCAAACTCACTGTGACATAAGGACTATGGTATCTGGCTCTGCAGACATTGTATATAGGCATCTGAAAGAATAACTGAACACTCTTATTCTATATTCTGCATCACAAGAACTTTTCTGAAAGCTGAAACACATTAACAGATAGGAAATAAATTATGACATAATCTAGGGAATTAGTAGAGAGCTAACAGCTGAGAGAAGTACAGGAGTTACAGCTTGTTTTAGCTCATGAGAGGGCAAAACCAATCCCTAATACCACATCTTCACTAAGCTTTAGGTGTCAATGTCAATAAACTGTGAAATTGAGTGCAATGAAGTTCAATTTAAAAATAAACAGTATGCAAAATATGCATAGTGGTGTACCATAAATATAGCATCTACTGTGAGACTTACACTTCAGAACTGTGCACTTGACAAACTTTTTTCATTCTTGCTTGCAGTTGATACCCAAGTATGTTTTGTGAATGTATTTTGGTCTCACAGGATCATAGTGCCTTGTCTATTATATTCCACATGCAAGCAGTTAGAAGATTATATGCCAGCCACCAGCAGTGTATAAGTCAAAAGTGATTTACCATGGATACATGTGCCTCTTGATGAATATTTCTAAGATTATACAGCTGTTGTTTATCAAGTATCATTTATAAACCATTACATGACAGTAAGCTATAAAGAATGCATGTGCAAGCTTGTAAAATGAAACATAATGCTTGGTAATTTAAAAAATATATTCATTGTGGATTTAATTGTTGAATAGTTATGTTGATTTATACCACACAAATGGGGACTTTATGATTCACAATGACTTAGCAGACAGTGAACTTCATTGCATCACTAAAATTGGTTTATGAGATTGAGTTGCAAAAAATGTTAAGTGTGTTCATAGGGATCAGTTCTGCATTCTCTGCACTGTTGGAACTTTGCACTGCTCTTGACTACCTATGCTTGCTCAAATAAGAACATCATTGGATTCAATCTGACCAGCCTGACTGAGTCTGAAAGTTTATGAGGTGACTAGTCACAGACCTGTGTTACATCAGTTAGTAACATTGATCCTGTTTCCAATAGGTTGATAACCAGACTTACTTCAGAAAATTATTTTTTCTTTGTTAAATATATAATGGACTGATAATCAGGCTTTCCTCAGGAACTTGTGCTTTTAGTTAAACAGAAATCACTTGTAAGTCAAAAGTTCAACAGTTGGAGAGGATTAATTAAATAAAAAATTAAAATAGTAATTTAGTAATTGCAATATATTTGTGCCACATCTCTATTTCTCACTCTGAGCTGGACTCCCCAGAAAGACAATAACTCCCATAACTCCCATGCTAGATCAAGACAAGATGCTGCTGATGTTAAACTGATGTACCATGAGCAACATAGTTCAGCCCAGCTGACAGATGGGGTTACTCATGCTTAAAGTTCAAAAAACCTTTGAGACAACGTGGCAGTATTTCTAATCAAAATTTTTTCAGTCAAAATATTTTTATTTCTGATTCTTTTTAGTAAGTTGTCTAAATCTGAGGGAATTCTGATGAAATTCCACTTCCTGACCATCTCTGACATCTTCATTGGCAGTCCTAGCTGAGAAGCCTATGGTTTACATGGGCATGGAGAATGTCTTTCCTAACTCTTCTGAAAAACAGCTGACTTTGTAGTTTGCCTATTTCAACGCACAAAGAACTCCAATATCAAAAGTTTGTATTCTTCATAAATGCTAAAATCAAAGTAAATAAAAGACAAAAGTTGTTCCCTTAAAAATTTAAAAGGGGGATTGACAAATCTGGTGAGCCAAGAGTAATCCATATCATCGTGTGCTGGATCCCAGGTGAGAGTATAAATGGATGCAGTGCATCACAGTGCCTGTCTACTTTCTTCTCATAAGGAGGCAATAAAAGAAAATCTGTTAGTTTTCTGAATGAGTGAACAGCAGCCTTGTAAAATTTGTGTTACTGCTTGCATACACAGCAGAGTAAGTATACATGGCATTCATGCATGTGCTTTTATCATTTCTTTGCACACCTGTGACTGTAGAAAGAAAAAAAATCTCTATTATTTCAGGCTCAAAGTTAATATACAGTGTTTACTTGCTGAATACTCATAAAACAGTCCTAATCTGAATGTCATCACAAAAAGAGTGAAATTGCTTTTAGCAGACTACATGGATAAGATTATTAGATCTTTTCTACCTTGTCAGCTGGTAACCTATCAGCTTTTGACTGTTTCTTTAAGATATGAGGAACTCTCAATATAGAATCTGTGTACAAGTAGCATGTATTTTGCTCTTTCTTTGGTCTATGTATTTTGAAAGATTGGATGTGCATTTGTGCTCAGACATTTGACAAATGCCAATACCCTGCATTAACCCACAAACCAAATACCAAATGCAACAGGAATTTCCTATAAATGTGTTAGATGATGAATACTTGGCTCTGATCTCACAGGAACACTTTGAATAGAAAAATCAGAAGTACGGGAATTCAATTATTATGATAGTTCAATTAACCTCTATTGAACAGATGTAGAAATTATACCTAATTATACATGTAGCTGACTTCAGATGTGGACCTCTGCCCACCGAGGACTGATCTAAGATCACCAAATTCATTTCACTTCAGACCTTTGCTCTCAGAGATGAGTACTGCAGTAAGTGATTTCACCATTAAATATCCCTCTAGCACCATAATCTTTCCAAAGGTCTGTTCAGCGCTCAATTTTATACTAAGAAACTTAATGTGATATCCCCAAGTGTTATCATAGAAATTCTCAGGGAAAAGTCACTGATAAAAAGGGGTTTTTAACATCAGCTTTGCTGAATATTGCCATATGCCTACCTTACTTCAGCTAAACAGACTTACACCATAATGTATTAATTTGTACCTCCAATTTTAATGTATTCTTATATTGGTCAGTAGGAAAAGTTCTAGATTTATTCCTTTGTGCAAGGCCCAGTGCAATGCTGCATTCTGAGAACCAAAGTGGTATATACGGTATGACATGTCCCTCTATAAGATGGTATGTTTCTCTCTAACCATGAAGTATATATTTCTTTAGGGTTTAGCAATTTCCCTAATTTATAACAGAATTTTCTTAAACAAAACAAAAGAGAGCTTTGTGATCAGTTATGCAACTATGAACACATATTATACACTAATGTATTTCAGTAAAATATCACCTGTGCTGTCTGGGCGGTCACTTGTATTGCACTCATATTAAGACCACAAAAGATGAAAAGAGCAGTGCTGTTCTTTCTCCCCCCAAAATTTAGCTTTACCATTGTCATACACGTTATTTGTTCACTTACTTTTCTCATGCTACCACCACTGCACAGGGAGGAAAATAGTCTTTTCCATTCCTCCGTGTCATTCGTTTCTATGAGTTGTTGAGACTGACTGCTCTGATCCTTCGGCTTTCTCCTTAGCTATGTCATGAATACCCTCATTTTCTTACAGCAGCTGGTTTCCAGAGGGAATCTGTGGGCTGGCATCCAGAGGGTGTATCCCTAAATATTCAGCACTGTTCCTGAGTAAGAAAGACATTAACCACTTTGTTGTATTTTTTTGGTTCTCTGTTGACGGTGGAAACTTTTTGTCATTTACCTAGACTCTTTCTCAGATGCTCCCTTATGACAGCATCTAACTTTTCTTCCTAACGTTCTGGTAAATTGACATTGGCTGGCGTATGTTCCCGTGGAAATTACATTAGAGATGGAAATTCTCAGTTTTGTTCTGCATCTGTGCATCTTTGATTTCCAGAGCTTGTAACATTTAGTGGCTGTTGTCCATAACTTTCCCACCTTTGAAGTTGCTTTCTTCTTTTGGTTTTCTTTAGCAAATGTGATATTACTTAGATAAATAAACAGATAAGCAAAATGGAGTGGAGGAAATGGGGAGTCTGCCATTCTTCTGTGATAATACTGCAACTGTCTGATCTATACAGGAGATACATAGGTCTGAATCCAGTGCCTTTTTCCTGAGAGTTGTCAGTATTTTACCGGTAAAGGGATCTTGTCCCACTGGTAAAATCCATTAGTTTTTATGAGACTAAGTATTTACCTGGAGCTAGAGAAAGGAAAATCTTGGTGAACTGGCTAGATTTATACTATTGGTCTTGAGGTAAAGTGGTAAATTGATAAGTTAATATTCTTCAGTAGTTAACATAAAAGTGAAATGTTTTTCAGTCTTTTCTGCTGTATGGTCATTATTTTAATGAGATAGTATTGAACAGACCATTTTCTTCTTTATTTGTGATTACACTGAACACCTTACCCATGTGTACCACAGGATAATAATATAATGGAAAGCCAAGCAATTCCATTTTTTGAGCGTTGGGAAGTATTTAATGTAATTATAGCATCTTTTAAAACAACTAACAGCTTGGAAATACGGGAAAATTGCAGAGTGGATAACTGCTTGAACAGTGCTGCTATGACTGGTTTTCCCATAATGTATCTCTTTTAAATAACGAAACTTCATTATTGGCATGATAATCTAGTAAGACATTAAACTTCAATCCTGTTAACAGGGAGGATATTGTCTCATATTATACATAAACTACAGTTTATGCGTTACATTTTGTAATTTATAATTATTGTCTTTTATTGTCTACAAGCAATTACATTTACAGTAAGCAGCTAGTAACAACAGTACTAAGGAAGTCTTGCTTCCTATGAACTTATGTCCTACATCTCATCCAAAATCACCCCAGCTAGCTAGGTTTCCTCTTACACAAGTCCCTCTGCTGTTGCACCTGTAGCTGCCTCTGCTTTATATTACTGCCCTTCACCATATATCATCTTATTCTCTTCATACTATCAGCTCACCTTCTGCAAAACCTCCCTGACATATCCACCAGACCGCCAGCTTCCTCATGTGCTCCCCATCTACATTTTATTTGTACTGACAGATGAACAAAAGACCACAAGGACTGGCTGGTGTTTGCTGACTGGTTGGCCAGGTAGGAGGCACATGATGGAGGCACCAGACGTGATGGATCTCACATGGGTTAACTTTCCTTTCCTCCATGGTGGCTTCAAAAATGCCTCTGTCCTCCACCTAGGCATGAAGTTCACAAAACTTGTAAGAACTTAGTATCTTTCAGACTTCTGTAAAATTTACTTGCAAATAGCCAATGGGTTTGAAAGTTAATGTGGAAGGAGGACTGGCAAAAAGATAGCACAGCCATGTCTGTTTTATCTGTGGAGAAAATGGAGCTAAAAGGAACTTTCTAAGCCATAAATTAAGATGTGAAACTTGAAAAGAAGGAGGATTTCAAAAATTTTTTTTTTTTTGGATGCAGTGAAATTTTATATATCCAGTGTGGTCAAGATCTGTTGCCCAAAAGATACATAACCACTATATTGCCTGCCTTCCTGCTTGAAAATTTGACATATAAACATCTGAAATTTTACCTTTTTTTTTCTCAGCACATTGCCCATAAGGAATTCTAAAGACACTTTCTTGGGTGTGTAATAAATCCAAAGGGAGAAGGAGATACTACTAAATGTAAAATGTAGCATTTTCCATTAATTTGTGTGGATGTAAAAATGCAAAGCAGTGGAGCATCTATACTTGAGCTCTTACAGTTCCTGAAGAGATCTGGTGGGCTGAGTGTTCAATGTGTTTTGTGGCTGCTTAGACTAAAACAATGTGGCAAGGCAGATAACTTGCTAGTTGCAGTGTCCAGAACTTTCAAACATAAAGGGATAAATTTTCATATAACTTGACTGTGCACAGCTTTTTATTTGAGTCTCCTTGCAAATACATACATACACAGCAAATACATACGTACATACACACACACACGCACACACACACGTAAATATGTTTTATGAAGACACTTGCAGCTGGACTTTTTGAGGACAAATGCAAACCATAAAGCTATTTTTATATGTGGTACTTTTACTAGTACGGTCTCAGCAGAAGTCCAGGGTTGAATAAGTGTAGAAACTGAGGTGCCCTCGTATTCAAAAGGGTGCTCACTCATCCTTGGTGATGGCTGAACGAAGGCAAACTCAGAGAACCATGCACTGCTGATAGTACTGTAACGGTCTTTAGATAAACAGAGGATTTTTGTTTCATATGTTTGCTACCTAGCGGTGTCCAAACAAAGAAAAAATGTCATCATGGTGTGTCATTTGTGCTGACACTGCAAGTCTTCAAAATGTTACAGTATTTCCTCAAGTCTTACTTCATCATAACCATTATTCTGCGTAATCTATACCATGACTGGATTGTGGTAGGTACCATACTGTAAACCCAACACTCGGAGGGTAATTAAGTCATATTTAAACTGGATAAAAAATAGTCTTTGATAAAACATGAGGCCAATGGAAATTTTCCATGATATATTACGCACAAGAATAATAAATAATAAATTCCTTTAAAATATTCTAATGCCAAAGACTAGTCAGGTCAGGACCGTACTGTGCTATGGACTGTAAAAGCATTTAGAAAATGACTTTTCTTTCCCCAAAGAGTATAGTTTGAAAGACAAGAATTAACAAGCAGATGAACCAATCAGTTAGGGGAAAAGGAGAAGGACAGAATAATGGGAAGTAATAACACAACTTATAACATAAATAGTTTTTATCAAAATTACTTCTTTATTATATTTGAAAGCCAATTATTTCAAGTTCATGCTTGTACTTGGACCTTGCCAGAGATAAAAGTTTCAGACTTACATTGTGAACATATTGGAATGAAAAAAGGAAGTAAGTCCATTAATTAAAAAATTAATCTTATATATATATATATATAAAAAACTCATATAAAAATATATATGTATAAAAATAYAATGTCATATGCATAAATCTTTCCAAACAATATTTTTCATGTTTATAAGGAGAATCAATGACCATTTAAAGAAAATTTCACTCAGAACATGAACACTAATGATACTACATTACAGTTGGCCATAAAGAGA
Source organism: Apteryx rowi (assembly GCF_003343035.1). NCBI lineage: Eukaryota > Metazoa > Chordata > Aves > Apterygiformes > Apterygidae > Apteryx > Apteryx rowi. Next base: position 262,875 of record NW_020447619.1, read on the forward strand.
GTAGGTTGGTCTTAGCATGTGTGGATTCCTGTTTTTTCAGGTTAATTTTAAGGGTGCCTTGATGCACCCTTTTTAATTGCATTCAGCTTATCCAGATTTTTTTCTGTAGATGAGGAATTGATTTTCATTGTAATCAAAGCGAAGCCTGAGCAATGCCCCCATACAAAACAATAATAAGCAGTAGAAGAACTCAGCTGAACAATGCTCATTTGAAAAAGAAAGATGAGTTAAATAATGCAGTGACAAGATCCAGCAAGGTACCAGATGTTTGGTTTGAAGTGAGACTGCGGCCACCGATGACAGCTGGCTGGGACGGAAGGGGGAGCTCTCACCGCACCAGCCCCGCAGCCGGAAAAGGCGCTGTGCCCGCCGGAGCTCAGGCTGGGGAGGTGGTGGTCAGTCCCTCTCCCCCTTTATTTTAACCCCTGGATATGATTCAATACAATTTTCATATTATTCTGTATAGAAGGCTATAGCAGAACGCTCCACAGCAAATTACAGTCAGCTATGAGCGATGGATGAAACTCTGCAATGCTTACCATTTCTAGCTGTCAGAAGGAGATTTTCCTGAGTTAGGATGGCACATTTTATCCCCATAGGAATAAGTCTGTTTCTTCCTGTATTTGCACAAAATACAAACACACTCTGAAAAGTACTACAGCATAAATAATAACAAGTAGCAACTGTACTTACAACAAATATGAGTTTTACATCAAGCCGACCTTAGGCTTGATGTAAAACTCATTGAATTTAATTAGAGACTCTAAGTGACTTCATTGGGTTGAAAGAAACAGTGACAATCTGATTTTGCAAACCTCCTCAGAGTAGCTGTTATCCCTATACATCACCCTTTCTTTTCTTAGTAAGCTGTTCCATGTGACTAAGAATGTAGTCAAAGGTTAACACAGATAAATTGCCACGTTTTATTCTCCATAGATAAACAATTCTGCCTAAGGTCTCAATTACATAAGCTCAAGTGATTTTCTTGTTTATTTGCTTCCTTGTTTGTATTGTTTTGGAGCTAATTTCTTTCAAAATAAGCATAAAAGAATGAAATATTTAACATTCAGTGTGATCCTCTGAAAAGATGCCCAGAATGCATCAACCTGCTGGATGTAAAACTGGCTCCAAGCTAGAGATGTTGAAGGCTTGACTCTGTTGCCACTACATAGGTGTTGAGCGCCATATGAGATGCGCTAGGGAATCCTGCCTAATCACCAGATACCTCTCCAGAAGGAGACCAGACACCTATGCTGCAGCCTGTGAATTGTGCCATTAGTTTAGCTGTGTCTGCAGGACTGCAGACAGATTCCTGCAGCACAGGTCCTCCAACAAACTAAAATCTGCAACAGCTGTGGAGGTATGAAGTGTGTGTCAGTGGATCTGCCTAATCTTTTCTCCAGCTCTAACTTCACGCTTTGATATCTCTATCCAAGTACATATTAGGGGACATAGGCTCAGTCACCACTCTGGATCCTCTATTAATAAAATATTTGTTGCTAATCCCTAAGGTACTGGGGAAGGAAGGTACACTATATGCATCCATGCAGCAACAAACTAGTAAAAACTGTAATAAGTATCTGTTAAAATCAGTAACCTGAAAATATCTTTCCACACTGTACTCCATACTATCCACTTAAGGGAGTTAGGTTATAGGAATTTCATTTAAAAGGTGATTGCATGCCTTCACATCTGCCCTGGAAGCTAAATTCAGGGAGTAAAGCCATGCAGAAATATGTTGAGACACTGCAAATAAGAACCTCTGCATATCCTGGTAGGACTTAACTTTCTTTTGTTTCCTGACTTCCCAGTTAGGGACAACAGTATAATAAAAAAATAAGACCAATTAATAAAAACACATTAATCCCTGTGACTGCTCGCACTGATCATTACGGCTTTTTCACCATTAGTTTTATATCAATTCAGCAACAGAGGTTTCAGTGTTATAGTAACTCCTAGGAAACCAGGGCATCCACTATTTACAAAGATTGATTTCTGTAGTCATTCTTGGGAGCTCACCTTTTAGATGTACTAAAATTACAGAGAATGCAGAGTCCGTTACTTACAAGCCGGGCCCATTTGTTATGCCTGGACGGTGATGAAGACTTCAGATATTTGAAGTCCTCTTTTAGATTCCGTCTCCATTATTTACAGTTGCATATTGCAAATTCTTGGGCATTTTTTTCCTGGGTGAACACATCATTTTTATTTCTTTCTGACATCCTGTGCTTGGCATACTTACTTCTGACTCATATATTGGTCCATCTTCTGAAATATTGTCCTAGGTCACTGACATTTTTTTGTGTCTGGCACCAGTGCAGGTGCAAAAGTCCTTGCTGGTTTTTGATAGACATGGAAGTTTCTTAGGAAGCAGGAATCCAAAAATAGTTTTAACACAACCGTAACAGATTGTTGAGGGCTGACTGGTATTATATGAAAAGATGACAGAGACCTTTATAACACAGATTTGTTGTTCTTCTCTGATCAGAGCTCTACACACAGATCACAGATGTGATTTACACAGTCCATCCCTTCCATTACTTGCAGGACAGACATTAGTTCATACTTGTCTGAAGATGTCTAAAGCTTTGACTTATAACTGCCATTCAAGTTCCTCTGCCAGCGCATGCAGCTTGTGGGGGCCAAACTGCAATATTGTGTTTCATCAGTGCATGTGTAACTGTCCCTAGTCTTTCATCCTTTGGTCCTAGGCTATGAAACACTTCAAAGGGCATACTTTGGTGTTGCTTACTATCAGGAAAATTTATATATATGCAGTATTTCTGGTAACATCTTTTTGTGGTGCTTTGTAAAGCAGTAGGCAGTGTTATCCATGTACTCTGTGAATTCCATAGCTTCAGTCATCAGCCTGAAGGCCCTCTACAGGAATAAAATACTCCAGTTTTACAGTCAAATATTGGGGTTCATAAGGTATCTGGGTTTCCAGTTGTTTAAGCTGTGACCCCCCAAAAACACTGATCTGTTCCTACCGGATACATCAATTCCTTCAAGAGAAGATCTGGCAGAAACCTTGGAGGAATTATATGCTATCACAAATGTATGAGAGAGATCCAGAAATGTAAACACAGCTTGATTAGACATCTGTCTTTCAGTAACATACGCTTTTGTTCTTCCTCTATCCAGATCAAGTTTCTCCTTATTAGCTAATTCTATGTACTTCAGTCAGATTTCTTTTTTTATTTACCTCCACATTTGTAGGAATATTTCTGCCCTATATATATATTTTTTTTCTGTAACTAAGGCTCTGGTTCATTATCACTTATTATGTGCCACTGCAAGGCGATGTGTTTCCTTACAAATTGGCATTGGTTTCTGCAATTTCAAATCCTAACTCCTTAAAGACCTTTACAATCTTTTCCACTCCCACCAAAGGCTCCTCCCATGTTCCTTATATTGCCTTCTTATTACACTTGCTACCTGATACACCCTGCCAATCCATCATGGGAACTACCTTGTGGAATAGTCCTTTAAAGACAACGCACCTAAACATCTCTCCCAATCTTCTCATTATCCTTCAAGAAAACTCTAACATAACAAACATTAGCTGCTCTAACTCCTTCCTTATCTTCTGTGGGTGCCCCTGTTAAGTCAACACTGAGCTCCTTTTCTACTTGAGTCGTAGAAGGTTTTAAAATATCAATTACACTGGTTAGAGTTTTCATTTCATTTCATTTATACTTCCTTTATCAAGCATTCAGAAGTCATGGCATCCATATGTTGCTTAGTTCAATTCCTGAGCAGATAATAGAAGACCAGCTGATGCACAGAAGCCTAAAAAAATCCCAGCTGAATATTTGTAGCTGCAGACACTCYTATAATCTCAGCTGCCACCATCAGTTATTTTGCATGATGGTCTGATTGCACTACAGCTTGTTTCGTATTTCCAAATATAACAGATCATCTGTGTTACCCAGCAAGCATGGCAGAGACAAAATTCATGCCCCAAGCTCTATCCTCAGACTCCACACTCCCTCTTACCAATATTTTGAAGAAAAAAATATGAATATTTCCGGGGATTGAATTTGTTTTATTAATTCCTTGGGATTCATACCATGTCCTTAGCCGAGTGTTGGCTATTGCAATAAATGTTCATTTAGGTGCGCAGAAATCTCCTGAAGCTCAGTGGGGTTCTGGATGGCTCCTGTCTGCAATGGCTGAGGTTTCAAAATTACCAACTGAAATCCTGCAGGACGTGGGGTTTTCTGCCTTTCAGCACATGATGCTTTTCATTAAGGAAAGTCATTTTAGATTTTGAATCACAACCATTTTGCAGTTTTATATGAGTTGATGTCTCTAGATCATGCAATAACAGGTATCTGGAAGGCTCTTTATGTCAGTTTGTTTTAATAGCTGCTGACGCTGGTCCTACTGGATCAGCAAATGCTACTTTCTCTGGTAAACCTTCCTTTTGCATAGGCAATTCTGTTTCACATAGACATCATTACCTCCATATAGCCAAAACATGCTATCCACCTGGGAATCACCTGCCCCCCAAGGTCTATGGCGAGTAACTTGCAGCTGAAACTCTTTTATATTTTTATTCTATTCATTTGTAGTCTCTCTAAGATGTGTGTGTCTGTATCTGAGGCTCACAATTAACAGCTGCTACTTTTAGGAAGCCCCCAATTTCTGCTTTCACATTTGTAATTATATAAATAAATCAGTTGAATGCTTATCCACCATGTTATTGACCTTCACCAGCAGATTGTAAAATTCCCTGTGTTAAATTGTTTATAAACTGACTTTTCATAAAGGATTCACTCATGGTTTGCATAGTTTCCTCTTTACTGCCAAGTTCATATTTGACGTAAAAGTTGCCAAGAGATCTCCTGGGCAAAAAGCAGGGAAATTGATGTTACCCTCCTTAATGTGCACAGGTACAAGCTCTCCTTCCTAGAGAAGGAGACTACACAAACATTTTCAAAGCTGTGTTTGGTCACAGGACTCAACGCAGTCCTTGCTGCTGTGTCAGAAACATTGCTTTGGTCCAGAGCATTTTGTAACGCTTTGGTTTTGACCACAACAGATACTTTTTTTTTAACTCCCAGGTGACATTTCTAAAAATAAATCTGAGCTGTATGCCTGAATATTGGCTAATGGTAGAAAAACTGATTAACAGAATTTGAACAGAAAATCCAGATGCTTTCCACACTCTCAGCTTGCTCTACTTTCTTTCTTCTTTACAGTCTAAAGGAAGAGTCTGACTCATCTTTCCTGAGCTGTGGGGAAAACAGGAGCATCTTGAATAGAATTCATATAAAATATTCAGTCCTGTCCTTGAGGGCTTAATAGGCACAGACATTTCACTTGAAGATGGGAGGCAGGTACGAAAGGATTATTCGGAGTTCTTGTGCTGATTCAAGGAAGTTTGCCCTACTTAGCAGGACAGTTACCTGTCTGCCACTTGAACTGGAGGATCTAAAAGTACCCAGCAAGCCTCGGGAAGCCAGGAACGATGAGGAATTCCAGTGGACAGCTGCTAAGAAATCAGTAAAAAGTTCCAGAAGTTCCTCCACGCTGTGACAGAAAGAAAACTTCTGGAAAAAAAAAAAAAAGGCCTCAGAGCAAACCTGTGACATGAGCCCAAATGAAAGCAACATTGACTTCAGACTCCTCCGACCTGTACACCCAACTTCTTAAAAGATGGGAGAGAAAATTAGTGGAACAGGAAAACCAAAATGAGTGCTTTCTCTGGGATCACTAAGGGAAAGAGTCGAACTCTGCTGAATTAGGTGTTATTGCCATAAATACCCAACTCGTATCCACCACAGCTACTACAAATAATGTCAGTCCACGGCACAGGAGAAACCAGTGCGAAAGCGCTGCTCACGGCGATGGTGGCTACACCACAGCACTGCTTGTGCTGTCAAATCACAGTTTGGACTTGCAGGACTTTTGTCTCCTTCCTTAGCCCTAAGTGACAGGAAGAAGGAAGTCTTTCGGGATTCCCCAGGACTAGCGCGCAGGGTCAGTGCTGAAGTCCAAGCTGCTGTGTGATTAATGGAGGAGTTGACCTTCCGACCTTCAGAAACGCATTTAGGAGAGTGTGATCTACAGCAGAGGAACCTCACAGAGGCAGCTTAGATTCCCTATCTTTGTCAAAGGCATGGCAGCACTGCAGTGAAAAAGCAATGAGGAAAAGAGGGCTTAGGCATTTAAAATAAGCAAAGAGAACAGTACTGGAGCTTTGGAAACTGATTAAGCAAGTAGAACATAACGCTGAGTCACCCTGTATTTGCCTCTGTGTGTGCATGTGCACATATATAGATGTATATTTGTGTGTGAGTGAGGATATGAAAAAAGAGGCATACAGCTCCAAAAGCAACTGCAGTAACAACTCGTAAGCTGAAGCTGTCACATCATATGAAACAGATGCAGAAAACACGTGAAGACACAGTCATAGATGTTTTAAAACTTCTCTTTAGTGTTTCATTCGCATATTGTAGCATTTAAATATGATACCCTTTATGGCTGTTTTTTTCTGAAACCACCATTATCCTTTTGAAGTGATGTTTGATGAAATTGCAAAAATTCTTGGCTAGCAAAAGATTTTTTTTAAATCTCCCAAAGTCATATTATTCAGCTTCATGCCGTGAAAAAACACACTCACGTTCCTCTGAATAAAAGAAGGATTAGGAAGATTAAAATGCTCACCACTGGACTTGCTGAAAAGGCTTGAGTATGATATATCCTTGTGCGCAGCCCTGCCTTGAGCATCACAGCAGAAACTATTCTCTGCTTTTGTGTAGTTCAGAGAGATTGCTGGTCCAGATCCCCTCTACTGAGTTTTCATAAAAGTTGCAGTAACAAGGACATTGCAAACAGAATGCTGCTGAGTGAATGATCAAATTTTATTTTTTTATTTTTGTTATTACAGCCAGATGTTGCCTCAGGAAGTTGAAACAAGAAGTCAGGAACTGACAGCTTAATAATTAAATTGGGAAAGTTGGCAGGCCTCCTGCTACTTCCCCTAATACATAGCATCTATGAATGAAAGTGTACAGTATCCCAGTGGCTCTCCTTCAGAACTGGCTCATCTATTACTGGGTAATGATTTTCCATCGAGGCAACAGCACAGCACAAGGCCTATTACACCAGCGACATAAAGTTAAAAAGACATTATGAAGAAAACGTTCACCATGGCTTTTACCAACATTTCTACACAAGACTGCCTAATGCTGACATGTGTTTATTACACTTAATAATGTTTACATAATTCTTCCTCGAGCTCATTATAGCTGTCAAAAATCTGAATAGAGCGTGTTTTAGCCCGTGTTTCTCTCCAGAAGACTTCGCGGTCACTAAACCAAGGCGAAGGGCGGCGAGCGGGGAGGGCGGGCACCACCCGCCGCCGCGCACCTCTCCCCCCTCCGCGGCCACAGGGCGGCGGGGCCGGGTGCCCTCCCCGCGGCGAGGCCGGCCGGCGAGGCCGCGGGGCCTC